>NC_133222.1:10439014-10561718 GCF_040436345.1 Pagrus major
TGGCAGACACACTGATGATGAGCAATGTGAAGTAAAGCACAGGGAGGTCAAATTATGTCATCAATTTAAAAGGTCAAATCTGTTTGGTTCTCTATTTGACATGATATGAAGGGTTTCAGACAGTCAAAGCATTCATATATAGACTGTACACTTCGTCTTCCCTTTGTCTTTTCTCATTATAATTGAAAACAAGGCATTCAGCCAGTCTAATTTAGTGTGAATGTTCATTTAACGCAAATCAAGATAGCTTAGTCTTCAGTATTTGCACAATCTCTACTGTAATTATCAATTTTTCAAACCCATTTTGACCGATTCCAAATAACCCTTTCCCTTGCCAATGCATTGCTCCCCTCATTTTCTTCTTAGAATTTATTTCCACTGAAATGTTCCTGTCTTTCAGAGCTTTCAGTGTTTTTTTTTTTGTGCTTCTTCTTTTTTTTTTTCGCCGTGCTTTTCTCTCCCTGCTTTATGCTCCTTTTGCTCTGTATCTTTTTCTGTCTCCCCTCCCTCTCTCTGTCCTTCTCTTTCTCTCCTTTCCTTTTTTCTTTGGCTGCTTTTCATTCTGTTTTCTTTCATTGTTTTTCTTTTCTTTCTCGCCTAGGGACCCCATTTTTTTTTCTCTTCCTCTATTCAGGTTTTCTTTATTCTCTTTTCTGAATAGTTGTGGTACTTTAAGGGGAAGGGGAAGGCGAGGGAGAGGGGAGGGAGGTTAGTTTCAGTCAAAGCTGCAGAACAAAACTTCCTCCCACACCACATGCAGTGTCTCTTGGAATGAGTTTGTCACTGACTTGAAGACACACTCCCCCTCCTATGTATACCACCATGGATGACAACCCAACAGTGAATTGGTATTAGGCCAACAGACATACACATGTGCTATAGTGACAATTGTCCTCTTAAATATCAAAGGGACATGTTGTGAAGAGCCTCCCCTGTTTGTGGTTAAGCGGTGTTAGTTCAGTGTGCAGTATCACATGGTGACACATGATGTGGCGGTGCGTTAAACCAACCGCAGCTGTGTGTGAATACGATTATCTCCCAACTGAGGTGCGTAGAGGGAGGCATTTGTGCTTCACAAGAACATCTTCATCACTGCAGAGAAATGACAGGCTACCTTACAGGAGGCAGCCCCACGCCGAGGAGCACTACCTCCTCAACGGCTTCAGTCTCAGTGGGACTCCACTCAGATAAGCAAGAGAGCAGACCACTGGTGAATCAAAAATAATAAAATCATAAGCGCCCAGTTTGTAAATTTGTTGACGTGCGCTAGCTGTCGATATGGAAACGGGAAAATAACATGTGGAGGGGGGGGGAAAAATCCATTACTGCACTCCTGAAAGACAAAACCACAGCAGCCAGTTAATCTCCAGATATCATGACAGAAATCATTCCTCTTTCTTTATGATAGTAAAAGACTACAGCCTCCTGCACCTATGGTTTCCATCTCACAGCCTCACATACACACACACACACACACACTCACTCACACAATCTGCCCAAGACAATTTAATGCATGACTCAATGGCATTGAAAGTGGGTTGGATAAATTGGAAATGATTAAAAATGCAGAATTGACAGGGAAACCGATAAAACTTTCTCTCTATAAGTAAGAACCAAAAAACCAGCATGATGGAATGGCAGGCTTGAAGGGGAGAGAAAGGTGAAAGACAGATGAAAGTGAAGAGAGATAAAAGCCGGAGTGAGGAGGGTGTGGGATAAAGCAGGAGGAAGGGAGGCAGAGATGAAAGCAAAATGAGAAAGATAAGAACAGAGTGAGAGAGACAGAGAGGGAAACGGAGGAAGAGATAGATAGTGTACAGAGCAGAGAGAGAGGTAACCATGGAAACAGGAGGAAGGTACAAAAGAAGAGATAGACAAAGGGTTTGATTTAAAAGAATGAAACTTGGACGAAAGAAAAGTAATTCCGACTGAAATTTGTTACCGGGAGGTGGAGGGATAATACAAAGGAGTGACGGCCATAGAGGGACAGCGGCTGTGTGTCCCCACTGTCTGAATGTGGTCGCCTCTAACCAGCATATAAGGCACTCCAGAGACCTCTAGTGTTAATAGGCTTCTGTGGTTCATTGTGGGCCTCACCTTGAGTAAATCTGGGGCCATTTCACTATGTAGGACACTCGCACCGTCGTCAAAATCGCACGTTTCCTCCCCGCCATGTGTTTGCGCGTCACGCCGAGATCCTCAGCTACAGACAGGGAGAATATGGAGAGACTGGTTACAGTATATTTTATAAGCATACTTTTCCATGAATCACATAGCAGGAAGAGACTTCAGAGTGACTAAAATAGGATAAAGTACCTTGGTAAGAAAAAAAAAAAAAAAAAAAGAAAAGATTCCTCTCTCCCACCTTATACTGCAATGAAAAACTGCATTCCTGATAAGAAGATATGAGTTCTCCGTGGTCCTACATTGTGTTTGCTGACTTATTGAATGAACTTGAGGTGCATGTTGAAATCTGCACTGTTGACTATCCCTTTCCCGCTGAATAAATGCAATGCGCCCATATATTAGGATTCATATTTGTATATCTATATAGAGTTACAGACAGACAGAGGGTTTTTATTCTGTGGTTTTTGAGTCTCTTGTGGCTATCCCTCTTTCTCCCTTCCCCCTCTCTGTTTTTCTCTCCTCTCTGTCTTTCTCTTTCGTCCTCTGTCTCTGTTTCTCTCACTCGCTACCCCTCCCTCCCTCCCTCCCTCTTTCTCTTGATCTCTCTCTCCTCCTCTCTCTCTTGCTCTCCCATGCCCCCCTCTTTCTCTCGCTCTCTTATGCTCTCTCTCTCCCTTCTCTTTCTCTCTTTCCTTCCATAGCTCTCTGTCTCACTCCCTCGCCCCCCTCTCTGTTCCTTTTATATCCTCCTTGCTGAATGCTCTTCTCCTCTCCTCCCTCAACTCTGTCTTTTCTCCTTTATATTCAGTCTTTTTTTTTTTTTTCAAGCTCTCCCCACACTCCTTTCTACAATGTTGTCTCCAAGCAGAGCTATTTCATTGCTAATATTCTGTCTTTCCATTTAGTAGCCCCCACTACAAAATGGGGAAGAGTAATCTTTTATTTAGGCTTTTTCTTTTCTGCTCTGGCCATCTCTGCATCCTGTCTTTGCAGTTTGCATGAGAATGATTTGTTGAGTTAATTTAAGGCTTGATTTGTTTAAATATACAGGGGGAAAAAAACAGGCAAACATGGACAGCACCAATATTGAGGCACAGATGCAGAATATGCTGCAGATTTTGAGAAGTTCATTCACCTATAGTCGAATCATGCATGCCTCACATTTAAAGTTGCACGTTTAAAGACTGAAGCTTTGTTTGTTTTTTTCACTTTGTGTCCAGTCTGTTCCTACTGACCTTAATGGAAGAAGCTGGAGGCGTGCAACCAGGGTGTGGCTGCTTTTATACAGTTTTGCTATATTCCATCTGCATTGCTTAGATTCAAGCTGTGTGATTGTCTGTTCCGTGCTTATGAAAAATCCTGCTGTGCTTTTTTTTCCTTTTTTTTTTGTGAAAGCTTAATTACAGCAGCTAATCATGCTTTAGACTTACTATTATATCAGCATGCCGTGCAGAGGTGAGACTGATCCAGCACTGGAAATAACAGAAGGTGTGTGGGCTTGCTGCCTTAGACACGGGTCTGAGAGCTGAGAGGAACGGCCAGGCTTAAACATCAACATCAGTCCAATAACTCAAAGTTCAAAACACGGAGCAAGCCGATTCCTTCTCTTCTCTTTTTCTTCGCTTTCTGATCAGAAGAAAATCTTCACCTGAACACTGTAGCTGTAACGACCCTATACGCACAAAACCTACACAGCTTCCAGTTTGCCTGACAGTGAGAGGATGTTGAATTATAGCCATCACCTAGCACAGCGTCTCACACACACAGGCAGAGCAAACTCAGGCTGTATGCAGGCTGTCACTGGGCTGCATGAAGAAACAACACCGACAAAGTGAGCTCACTAAGCAAGAGGAGTGGGGGGGGGGTATATAGACTAACCTACAGCTAATACACAACTGAGTTCCTCCGGTATGTTGTCATTTGTTTTAATCAGGAGAAAAGAAAGAAATCAGGGAGTTGTCATCAATGAGTCGTCTGCAGCTTTATGATTCATTGAGCTTCTCTCAGGGGTAAAACAGACAGCTGATATCTGAATCTGTCCCCCCCCACCACCTCTACTTTCCTTTCCTCCCTCGCTCTCTATCTCTCTGACTTGCTGTCTTCCTCTAGCTGGAAAAAAAAAAAAAAGTTATAACTTTGACCTATATCACAGAGAGGATGTGACACCGCGCCGCATGGCCGTCCTCCTATAGATAAACAGCACAGAACCAGGGCCGGCGGTTTGGAAATGGACAAGAAGTCACAGAGAAATACAGTAAGTCATACGGACACCCGTGTCAGAAGTGTGTTGTTTCAGAGCTGTGGGGGGAACTGAAAGCGTGTTGGTGTCAGTGCTGTGTGTGTGTGTGTGTGTGTGTGTGTGTGTGTGTGTGTGTGTCCCTGATCTCAGACATCAGACAAATGCGCACGCACAAACACACATTTTGAAATCCCAGTTGAGGGTTAGTACACTTGAGAGCAGGGCAACGGCTTACTTCCCTTACTCTCTTTCTCCTCACTGTCTCATATGCACAGAGGAACCTGTATAATCTACGCACTGAATGAAATTTTACGCTTATTATCCACCGTAGTCTTTTTCCACTATTAGTTTTTCCCCCAGCACGCGCAAATGTACCCAAAGTAAATGGACAAGCGAGCAGGTTTTTGCTGTTATGAAGATTCAGGCCTGGAAAGGAGCCAGTGTATTTCTTCCCCAAACTTTTGTTGTCTGTGTCTTTTTCATTTTCCCCATAGGCTAGTTCTGTGTTGTTTTATGTACGTGTCCCTTGTTGTTTCTTCCATGTGGTTTCTTTGTCTTTCAGCCTCTTATCTCTTTGTTTCTTCCCTTGCTCTCCTTCTATTTTCTCTCCCATTCTCTCCCTCGACTTCCTGCTATCTCTCCCCCTCACTCACACCCTCACTCAATCTCTTTCTCTTTCTCTATCCCCCCTCCGTCTCCCTCCCTCCCTCCCTCCCTCCCTGCCTGCCTCCCTCGCGCTCACTCTCATTCCCTATCTCTCCCTCCCTCCTCTCCCACCCCCCCTCCGCTCCCCTTTCTCTCTATCTTTCTCATTCTCGCAGCACTCCCAGCCGCTGATGATTGATCAAGGTTTTCAAGGTTTGCCCTTTCCTGTTATTTAGTAGGAAATGTTTATGCACAGTCCTCAGCCCTACAGTCACAATTGGCATGTGTCCACATAGTGTTTGTCACGCTCGCCTGCACCTATACATACATTTTCTTAAATGCACTTTTTTCTTTTTTCCTCTTTTTTCCCTCTCCACTCATTTCCCCCCCTGTGTGTTTACTAGTTAAAAGGTAAGGTAAGCTCTGGTATAATACCTGTCTAATTATCAGGATCATCTTCAGTGCCGACTACTTAAGCACACAACCTGTACTTAGCCCGCAGGTACTCTGCCGCACTGTTTCTCAACACAGCCTGAAAGAAATCTGGAAGTTCAATAGTTAATGTCTTCCCTTGCTGTTTTTCCTTTTCTTCACTCTCTCCGTCTCTCTATCTCCTTTCCTCTCTCCATTCCCTTTGCTCTCACCCCCCTCCACCACCACCACCACCACCACTCCCCCCCACCTCCTCCTCCTCCTCCTCCTCCTCTCCTTCATTCTGCACCCCCCCACCCACCCTCCTCCTCCTCCTCCTTTCTCTTTTCTCTTGCTGATGGACTCTTCTTTTTTATTTTCACACTCCACCATCCCCCTTTTTTTCTTCTCTCTTTTTCTCTCTCCTTCTTTCCTCCTCCAGCCCTCCACCCCCCCATGCTCTTCTCTTTCACTGCATTTTCTTTCAAACCTCCCTCTATCTCTCTTCCCATCCCCACCCCCCTCCACCACCACCACCACCACCACCACCACTCCCCCTCCCCTCTTTCTTTTCTCTCTCTTTTATTCTTTCTTTCTCTTTCTTTTGCCACATCCTTTCTTATGCCTCAGCTCTCCAACCTCCACCCCCCCCCCACCTCCCCCTCCTTTCCCTTCTTCCTCCTTTTTGCTGCATTCTCTTCTTCCCTCCCCCACCCCGGCTCTCTTTCCTCTCTCCCTTTTTCTTTCTGTCTCTCTCTCACCCCCCCTCCCTCCCTCCCTCCCTCCCTCCCTCCCTCCCTCCCTCCCTCCCTCCTCCTCTTCCTCCACTCAGCTTCACTCCCCCTCCCTATGCTTCTTTCTTCCTTATTCTTTCTCCCCCACGTCTGTCTCCCTCCCTCCCTCTCTTTCCTAACTGCTTTTCTCTCCTTTCTTTCTCCTTCTCTTTTCTTTTGTCACTCATTTTTTTTTTTTCTCCTTCTGAATTTCTCAGACAGTATACTTCAGGCTGTCTCAATAGTTAATTAGTTTGAATCTAGAAATAATAGCAGAAAACTACCACGGTCTCTGGAAAGTTGAAATTTTAGCATTTCTCAGACATTATCTGTCTGACTGTTTTTGCTACTGACAGACGCACCTCCACCCATAGTCTCTCAGAGTGTTTGTGCGTGTTGTGAAAAGTGTGTACGTGCCTCTGTGTGTGCCTGCATACATACATACATATATATAAATATATATACAAACATGCTTTTGCGTGCGTGGATTCACACGTATGTGTACGAGAGAAACTACTGATTAGATGTTATAATTGTCTGTGCATTTGAGCGCGCGCTCATGAAGAAAAAAAAAAGAGAGAAAAAAAAAGGAAATGCAAAGTATAAAGTGTGATCAAGAGAAGATAGAGCTTGTGTCTCTGTGAGCCTTAAAGAGAAATGTGTGTTGAAGGGTCATGCTGAATTGTATGTAGTGAGAAAGGGAGATAAGATGTGTGTGTGTGTGTGTGTGTGTGTGCGTGTGTGTGTGTGTGTGTTTGTAAGAGAAAAGAGGAGAGAAAGAGAAGTGAGATGGGAAGGAGAGGGTGGGAGGAAGAGAAAGAAATGGGGTGATGCTGTGTGTGTGTGTCTGTGTGTGTGTGTGTGTGTGTGTGGGGTGGAGGGCTGGTGGAGGGGAGGGAGTGAGGGAGGGGGGGGGCCAGGCACAGTCAGTTCTGATAACAGCAACAGTAGGAGGAGGATGAGCCGTGGGACCGCCCCACTCTCCCACAGATATAAATAGGAGGTGGATTTTTTTACTCCACTCATTTCTCCTGAAGGATGAGATCCCTGAAACACCTCAAACATCACTCCAGGAACAATGTGGTGAGTTTGTGAGCTCCAGATGGAGGAAGAGGTTGCTGCTGCTTCAGAAGAGGGGGGGGGGGGCGGGGGGGTGGGCAAAGGGGGGGTGGGGTGGGTGTGTTGTGGTTAGTTGTTTTGCAGTTTGTTAGTGAGGTATTTACACTCTTGTCTGTGTGAGTGTGTGTGTGTTTGAGTGAGTGAGTGAGTGTGTGTGAGGGGAAGGGAGATTACTTTTTCACATTCATATACCGCAGTGGAAACATCTTTTTTTTTTTTTTTTTTTAAGAAGAGTTGTGTTTCTGTCTCCGCTGCTGCCTTAATTGTTTGTCCTTAGGTGTCTTTCAGATGCAACTTTAAAATGTGAAAGTACGGACTCTTGCAATTACTACCCTACCTTCTGTCTCCTTGTCATTTGTCTTTTTCTCTTTCATTTTGTCAGCCTTTCATTTTGCTGTGCTTTTTCTTCTCTCTCCGGCTCCCCCCCCCCCTCCCCTCCTCTCCCTCCCTCCCTCCCTCCCTCCCTCCCTCCTTCCCCTCTTTCTCTCTCACTCACTCACTCACTCTGTCTCTCTGTGTCTCTCCACTCCCCCCCTCCGCACACCCCCTCCCTCTCCTTTTCCTTTCTCTCTTCCCTCCTCTCACATGCTCACTCAATCTCTCGTTCCCCTTCCCTCCCCTCCCTCTCCTCCCCTCTTTCTTTATCTTTCAGCCCCTCCATCTCATTTCTGTCTCCGTCTCCCTCCCTCCCTCCCTCCACTCCTCCCCCGCCCACAGCTCTTTCTCCTTCTCTCCATACCTCCCTCCCTCTCTTTTCTCTCAAACACACACACACACACATACACACACACATGCTTTCAAACACACACCCAGTCTCTTTCCTTTTCTTTCTCACAAACACACAGTCTGTCTCTGTCTGACTACTTTAAAAGCAGTAATTATAAATGACGTGGTTATCAGGGCATCCAGGTCTACTCCCCTCTACCAACACACACTCTCACACACACATGCACATGCACATGCACACACACAGACACACACCTTTATTCCTGCACTATCTCCTCTTCTTTCTTTTTTTTTCCCTTTCCTCCATCCACTCTTTTCTTTTCTCTCAGTATTGTGTAAGGAAAGGAAGCAGCTCTTACCGGCGTGTATGGCACACAGTGGAGACTAGTGTGTAGTCTGGCAGGAAAGTAAGGGTCAGAGCGTCTCTCTATACATTTCCAAGCACTCAGATTCATATTGAGAAATCATCTGAAACCAGTGGCTCACAATACTCGCTTCTCTTTACCACAGACAGCCAGTTTTGGTCAAACCACAATTTCATCTGTTTCACTGTTCCACTTTTACAGGTGGCAAGGTAAACATGTGCATGTGGGTCTGAAACACTTCTGAACCATACAATTATGTCAGCGAGTCGTATGCATTGGTCTGGAATACAGAATGAGCTGGAAGCTCAATCGAATGTCTGTTATGGATATGAGACTGCCTGGCGGCATACATCATCTTGTTAAGGAAGCCCGGTGTGGCAGACATTATGAAGTCGGCTACGGCGAGTGTAGAGCTGAGGCGCTTCGCTCCTCATGAATGGGACAGATAGCTCCAGTGATGAGCCGACTTTGGTCAGCCAGGCTGCCCCGGGACCCCACAGGAAGTACTGAGGACAGTCCACGGAAGTCAACTTCCTGGCTGGACCTGCATCCCTTGTTGTGTTCTTTATTATTGTAAAGCCTGTCAAGGAAGGAAGCGGGGTGCTAACACAGATCTGCCTTATCTCCTCAATCGAATGTTCTGTGGAATCAGAGTGAAGAAACAAGGCGTAGTCCGAACGCGGCTTTAGCAGAGTAAAGCCTTAAAAACATTATCTTTATACTCACCTCAAGTCCTGGGAAAGGACGACATGTATTGCTCATGGTGTCAGTCTGAAACAATGAATCTTAAACATAAATGATATGATAATTTCAACAAAACCTTTTGTTTGTATTAATAGGAAGGTTACTGATGTCATCAGGGTACAATGAGTTTATTTGAGGAAACATTGTGCAAGGAACAGTTTGTAACAACAGAACTGAATATTTAACAAAAACACAAAGGGACCTTTGATTTCTACTAGCTCATTTTTAAACTTGTGTTGTATGTTTTATGTGTTTTCTTCCAGGAGGAGGAGAGTAGCCGCTTGGTGCGGACCATCCCCAAGATGACTGAGGGCCAAGTGGATGTGGGCACGCAGACGGAGCCGGTGGTGGTGCTATCTCTAGCTCAGGCGGCTGTTCTTGGACTCATCTCCCAGAATGAAATCTTCGGGGCCACCATTGCTCCTAATGGCTTCTACACGGGGGAGCCCAGAGAGTGCCCCCCTCCTCCGCCTGAGGCGATGGAGTATGAGTACGCTGACCAGTTAATAGGGGCCAACGGGGACTACCTGGCTGAGCCTGCAGGGGAGCCGGAGCCGCAGCCTCACTGCAGCGAGAGAAGACGGCCCGGGCCTCGCGGGAGGACCAAGAGGCCCAGGAGTGACGGAGAATTACAGGGTCACCCACACAAAGTATCAAGTCCACATGCTCAGGTTAAAGGTGAACAGCTTGAGTCTGATACCCCTCCTTCCTGCATTCACATGGACAGCAGGCGTAGTCCTGGCAAGTCAGAGGATCCAGTCACCCGACAAGGTTCTCTGAAAGAGGAGCAGGCCTGCGGAAACTGTCCGTCATGTGTGAGAGAAACTTCCAGGCCACAAAAAGACGGACAAGCAGAACAGGAACAAGAAGAAAACGCTGGCAGAGGAAGAGAGAGGAAGGAAGAGGAGTTGGTGGTGGAGGAAGAAGAAGAGGAAGAGGCACTAAACCTCAAGACCAGTGGAGAGACTGGCAGTCCTCTGGAGAGCCGCTATTATGAGTCCAATGAGGTGGCCTATGAGTCTGCTGACATGGCGCTGCCAGGAGAGTATGAGGAGAACAACCAGGCCATGCTGTGGTCAGACCCAGAGGGCCTCGCCAGGCGGATGCAGATCGACCGTCTGGACATCAACGTACAGATCGATGAGTCGTACTGCGTAGATGTGGGAGAGGGTCTGAAACGCTGGAAGTGCCGCATGTGTGAGAAGTCGTACACATCCAAATACAACCTCGTCACTCATATTCTAGGCCATAATGGAATTAAACCCCATGAATGTCTACACTGTGGAAAGCTCTTCAAGCAGCCGAGCCACCTCCAGACTCATCTGCTCACCCACCAGGGAACCAGACCTCACAAGTGCACCGTTTGTGAAAAGGCCTTCACGCAGACCAGCCACCTGAAGAGGCACATGTTGCAGCATTCGGACGTCAAGCCCTACAGCTGTCGCTTCTGCGGCCGTGGCTTCGCCTACCCTAGCGAGCTGAGGACCCACGAGAACAAACACGAGAACGGTCAGTGCCACGTCTGCACCCAGTGTGGTCTTGAGTTCCCAACTTACGCACACCTGAAGCGCCACCTGACCAGTCACCAGGGCCCGACCACGTATCAGTGCACAGAGTGCCACAAGTCCTTCGCTTACCGCAGCCAGCTGCAGAACCACCTGATGAAACACCAGAACGTGCGGCCCTACGTTTGCCCCGAGTGCGGCATGGAGTTTGTCCAGATCCACCACCTCCGACAGCACGCCCTCACTCACAAGGTACTGGCTGTGCACACACTTGCACCTAAGGTACTGAAACACAGTGATGTGCCTTTGTCTACCAGTTTATGTGTTGAGGCTGGCCTTATGCAACCACATAAAATGGCTAAACCTTTATTTAAAATATAAAAATGTCGCACTTGGAGAGGAGTGGAAGTGTTCTAGCTTCACTCGCTCAGTCCTCTTTTTGAGTCCTCACAGAAAAAGTATGTTGCACTCTTCCAACACAGCCTTTTCTCCAAAACCAGTTGCTTTGTAAACACAGTCTTCAAAGGCCTTGAGTTTTTTTTTGTGTGGCTCAACCCCCCACTTGCATGTGTTTTGTGTTGTGTGTCGTTCGCCGAGCTACTTCCCTTTGTGTCTGATGAATCACTCTGGTCTTCCTCTCCATTATACAGTCTGTTCCATTCTATAGGGGAAAAGCATTTCTTTTCATGACATTTGCTTTTGTTAAATATTAAAATAAAAGTTAAATAAATGTTGAAGCCAAAAAAAAAAGTTTATTCTTCCCATTGTTAAGACTTTTTCCAGCCCGTCTCTCAACACTTGGGGGGGCTAATGCAGTCTACATGAGTTGGAGCAAACGCCAGAAAGCAGTTGCTCACACACATAAGCGTCTTGTGTGTTTTCTTCCTGTGACTCATTATTTATTTTCCTCTCAACTATATATTTAGCCAAATTAATTAAAAGGCCCAAACACTTTTTGTCTCCCCAGGGCATGAAAGAATTCAAGTGTGACGTCTGCGCCAGAGAGTTCACCTTGTCTGCCAACCTGAAGAGACACATGTTGATCCACGCCAGTGTGAGGCCCTTCCAGTGCCACGTCTGCTTCAAGACCTTCGTCCAGAAGCAGACGCTCAAAACGCACATGATTGTCCACCTGCCGGTTAAGCCTTTCAAATGCAAGGTGAGTGAAGCAAGTTTGACTTCAAGACAAACTTGTTCCTGCCGTGATGGATTCTGACTATTGTGCTCTTGTCTGTCAGGTGTGCGGAAAGTCTTTCAACAGAATGTACAACCTCCTCGGCCACATGCACCTCCACGCCGGCAGCAAGCCCTTCAAGTGCCCTTACTGCACCAGCAAGTTCAACCTGAAGGGCAACCTCAGCCGGCACATGAAGGTCAAACACGGCATCATGGACACCTCAATAGACGGACATGGTGAATAGCTCCATCCATTATCCTTAATTACGCTCTCTGCTTTGAAATAGATGAAACTGCTTGATGACATTTTGAGTTTGTTGATGCATCATGTGTGGCAAATTTCCTCAGTGGGCTTCATGTCGCATTATTGTCACTCAGTCTGTCCCTAATGCACTTTGACTCAGCATGTACTGTAATCTAGTGGCCAAGTGTTTTGATGTTTCTCTGTCACTCCCTCCCTGTGTGTGTTTAGTAAATATAGCAGTGCCTGGATTAGACATGCCTGTCTGTATCAGTAGAGACTGATACTGAGGCAGGGGAGGAGAGGCAATCTACTGGCTGTCCTCAATGAGGCCATGTGTCTTTAGGACGAGCTCTGTGTGTGTGTGTGTGTGTCATTGAGGACAGAGTGCGATCATATTTGTGTCTTTGTTTCCTTCTTCAGAGCCTCCCCCGGACACAGAAGGCCAGGAGGACTACGAGGAGGAGAGCTTTGAATTCAGCGAGCGAGAGAACCGGGCTAATAACAACAACACGCCAGACATTGCTAAACTCTCTCAAATGGAGTATTATAGCACCTATGGGAAGGGCACGGGGCGCTTCAGCACCGCATGAATCTTTAAAATGACCCCAAATTGAAAATAAGTGTGAACTAATGAAAACGGGATTTTTTTTTTCTTTTTTCGTTTGTTTTGTTTTGGTTTTTTTGCTGTTACAGGCATAGTGCTCGGGTCATTCTTCAAGGGTGAGAAGAAACCCGGCAAACTGCACACTCATATGCACTGGAATCACTCGTAATACTACAAAATTTGGAAAATGTATACTTTTTACCTTATTAAATATTTTTCATCTCTAAGTCACAGCACATCTACTGAGTAAATATATTATATTTGAGAAAAATGGACTGACATTTAGGGGGAAAAAAATAAATCTATATAAATAGGTATAATATGTTGTCAGCTGCTTAACTCCAGGAACATCATCTGAGCCCGATTTACAAAGCACATTTTAAGCTACAAGCATAAAAGCATACGGTGATGTTATACTGCACTTACTCATTCAGACAATCCCGGTCTCTCTCAGTCTGCTGGGGCACGCCAATGTGAAGGGTTAAAGAAGGGAACAAGTGTTAACTGTTCATTTCACTTGCCAAAGCTTATCAAGTTGCAGAGGTTAATGATTCACTCTGATTTATACTGTGATGAATTACATTTGAGGTCTGCAAAATAAGTTAAATTCCGTGTTTTATTGTATATTATTGTACAGAATGCATCAGTCCTCTTGTATGTTGGCTGGTACCGTAATCAGTGCGTCGCACTGAGGACCACTGTGTCTACTTTTTAGGTTTTCTGCATTAACAAGCATCACCCTGTATTGATCTCTAGTCTATGAATGTAATTGTTTCTGTGGAATGTTTTAAGACGCTAATGAAAGAAAATCATAATAATGGTAGGACCCCCTTTACCAAAGAATTGGATCAAACCTTGCAGCGACAGGCACTGTAAGTCTCTTTTCCTTGCTGGAAAGGGACATTGGATTTCTTGGGGTCCAATCGCAGACCTCATGAAATTACATTCAGGTTCCCCTCCCACCCATCTGTAGATCTCTTCAAAAGATTACCACGGAGAACAGACTGTGGTACAGCTTCTCTTTTAACAAACCTCGCCATTTCCCCCTTCCATCCAGGCCTTCAAGAGACAAGACTGCAGCATTTTTCAATAGCAATGCAAACCCTGCATTCATTTTGCAGTTTTTTTTGTTGTTGTTTTTTTAAAATGGATGAATCTCAACAAGAATTGTCCCAAAAAACTCGGACAGAAATATTAAGTGCCCCAGTGTGTCTGCGAGAGCATGCCATCCATCATGCTGTACACTGGTCTCAAGTGATGAACGACAACCTCCCAACATGTGACAGGGCCGTGGACCTTGTGGAAAATGATTTGGGAAATGCTCAATATATTCAGTTTCCCAGTGCTTAGCTTTTCAAACTCGTAACCTGCAAACAAGGTATCCATTTGCAATGTTGATATAGTGCATTTAAAATAAAAAAAATGCTCAATTTTGTGAGTTTTTCAGCTTCTGTGTTCATTCCATCACTGTTTTAGTGATGATACGAAGGGGAAGATGTTCAGCTTAAATGGCTTTCTGTATTAGACTTTAGTGTGGAGATAATGTGGATAGAGATGTATGTACAATGTTGTGTACCAGGCAATACTGTAAAATAATAAATTTATTTACCTTTAAAATGGTTTGTGTGTTTAAAAACAACATAAACTACAGATAGTGGGTCAAACAAGTGATTTATTGGCAAATATGTTTGACACAGGCTTCAGTCCTGCCCAAGGCATTACACAGTATTGAATACAGTACTTCACATTACAAAAATAAAACCTTGCGAAGAATGGGACAGACAGTTAGGGAGGCATCGGGTGTAAGGACAGCTGTCGACCATTTAATAACAACCTTATAGAATACTACATAATGCTACAGACAGTACATTGTTTTACTTCAGGTGAAAGTGGATTTATTGACCTTTTAAAGTTAAAAATGAGGTACAAAAACAGATGATCAGAGTCGCCTTCTCCAGGCTAACTATATTCTTTTCAAGTCCTTCACTTGCCGAGGGCTTTATCCAGATTTGTCTTGATGGCGTCGAGGAAGTCTGTAGTATTGACGTAGTGCTCGTTCAGCTTGCAACTGAGGAGACAAGATGAGACGAGATCAGAAAACTCAATAGCGTACTTTAGGAAACAAAACTGTAGCAGTACAACCAGAAAGCTTCATTGCGTTATAATTAGGGTTTCGCATTAAATGAGGTTGTTGGTTAATAACACCATCATAATTATAACTGAGCAAGAATCATGATATATGCCTCTTTAAAACACAGCACGACAGTTGTATCATTTAAAAAATGGCTGCCTTCCTGCCCTGCTTAATGGATTTAAAAAAAAAAAAAAAAAAACGCTTTAAAAAAGGAAAATCGATGCTTGTTAAGGCTCGCAGAAGAGAAAATTATGCTAAAAGCTAATGTTGTACATATGCCAGTCATGTGCAGAAAGAAGCTGGTGAACAAACCAGGACTACACAACCCCTTATGTGAGGGTTTGATAAAAAGTAAATGTTTCAGCTGCACCTGGATCAATACGTGTGATTGGTCTTCATCATTAATGTGAATTTGTTCATCAGAAATGAGCAAAGAATGACCCTTGATTAATATTTAACGATGTTCAAAATCCATTTAAAAGTCTCCTAAAACTACATTTTGATTTTGATCCAAGATCAATCCATTTTCTTCTTGGACCACAGCCTAACTTTCGACCAAACTTCAGTGCAATCTGTTTATAAGTTCTAAAGATATCCTGCTGACAAACAAAACGGAACAAAAACATTACATTGAGACTCTTCGAACCTTACACCATATAGGCCTAAAGAAGATCATTGTTGCTTAAACTCCTGTCAGCTAAAAACAAGACGAGGTCACGCTCGGGACAAGTTTCGGATTACCAACCTGTATTACAAGCTCGCAGGTCAGAGTCGGGGTAAATACCACCCTGTTTTATGTCACTGTTTCAGACTGATGGTGGTGGTTTAATCAAAGGGAATATTTTCATTCATAGTTAAACGAAGGAATTCTGCAAGTGAAAGCACCAAACATTCGTTCTCGGGTGCCATTACAGGCTTAATGTCCCAAAACACTAAGATGTGCCGTGGACTAAATGGATACATACTTCAAATATGGGCTGCAACTAATGAGTTTTTGTGTGATTGATTAATCTGTAGATTATTTTCACAAATTGTTTGGTTGCTAAAATTGTGAAAAATGGCTGTTAGACTTTGTCACAGCTCATAGCTATAGAACAGAGAAGAGCAGCAAATCCTCACAAGTGAGATATTGAAACTGTCGTACGTTTGTCATTTTGCTTAAAAAAACAACAACATTTGAATAATTAATTCATAAATAAAATAGTTGCAGACTAATTGTTTATCTGTCTTGGCTGCAATCCAGGATTACATTAAATGTTGGCCGTATCATGTGTCTTCAATGAGTTTCTGATCCTTTTGATCCAAAACATTTTTATTAAAATTATACTTTAAAATTACATGGATGTCTTTTGCAATAAGGAGTCTTGTAAACATAACAGACACACTGATGTCTGTTTTTCTACATATTTTAGGTGTGATGTCGCACAGATAAGAGCTTCTCACTCCTTATTTTTAGTGTTCACTGGGCTGAAACCTTCCTTATACCTTTGAAAGCCTCCAAGGAAACGAATGTTTATGTTACCGGCTAAAACTTCATAATACCCATGTTAAATAAATGGTAAATTTATAGTCAATTAAATGTAAGTTAATATTTATTTCACTGTTAACAAACAAGAAAAATACTTTATAAAGCATTTATTAAGCAATTGTTTGTTTTAAAGTTACAACTGATGTTTTTAAACCTTAACATTGCTTAATTCATTGTTTATAAACCATTCCATTGTATGTCAACAATCAAATAGCTATAACTAAAGTTAATAAGTTATATATTATAAATGTTACAAAGTGTTTCCTATGACTGAAACAATTAATCACTTATCACAATGGTGGGTAATTACTTTTATTTTGATTGACTTACAGTTGCAGTTCTGCATGCAGTACATCCATCGATGATATTTAAGTTTGTTATAGTTCAGAGATAAATATTTAATTCACAAATAACCTAATTCAACCTGAATATGTAAAGCGTGTGCTGTCATCAATGTGCCGCACGACAATCTGAGTGGACAAAGATCCCTGCCTGGAGACAAATCTACAACTAAGAGCAAAAACTAGGTTTATGTAATGTGTACCACCACGATCATTGTCGTCACTAGAATATATTACAGAGACATCCCCGCTATTTTGTAAAAAAGTATTAAGCAAGAGATGAACTTACTTGGGCAGGCCGTGGATGCAGCCTGCGAGGTCCTTGGTCATAACGCCGCTCTCAACTGTCTCGACACACACCCTCTCCAGAATCTGGGAGAACCTGCAGATCAACAAAAGACATTTAGAGCTGGCATGTTTCATCGCAGGGCTAGAATACTTCCGACAAATTTAACACATCTCTTACCTAATGAGGTCGGGGTTGCCATCAAGTTTGCCACGATGCTCCAGGCCTCTGGTCCAGGCGAAAATGCTGGCGATGGGGTTGGTGCTGGTCGGCCTTCCCTGAGAGCAGAGTTGAGAAATATGTTAATGTTTTTAAGTATTACACAGTAATATAAAGGGTTGTTTTTACTTATTATGAATGTAAAGCATCTTATTTACTACTTTTGAGCATCTGAGGAGGACTTCCCATTCTCACCACATGATGGCAGTATAACTCCACAGATAACACAGTCTGTTTGCAAGGCCATAAATTTGGCCTTTATTCATTTTGTGTTTCATTGCCCGGTTGAAATGTTTTCCTAAGATGGATAAAGACGGTTACTAACCTTCTGGTGCTCGCGATAGTGCCTGGTCACAGTGCCGTGGGCGGCCTCAGCCTCAATAGTCTTGCCGTCAGGGCACACGAGAACTGATGTCATCAATCCCAGAGAGCCAAAACCTAAAAGAGGAAACATAATGCACAATTCTTCTTAAAGCAACCCACATCTGCTCAAAACCAGCAAGCAGCCCAAATGCTTATAGCTTTAAGTATTTAGTTACATAATTTCCAAGGAAGTGGTAGTCATGTTGCTCTCCAAATATCTCACCCTGTGCGAGGATATCAGACTGAACATCTCCATCGTAGTTCTTGCAAGCCCACACAAAGGCTCCAGAAGACTTCAGCACTTGTGCGACCATATCGTCAATAAGCCTGTGCTCATACCAGATCTTCAGTTTGTCAAACTCAGGCTTGTAGTGCCTGAAGGAAGCACAAACATAATAAAACTAAAGCACTTTTTGATTATTTTTTTTTTATTTTTACCTTTTTCTACAACATTTAGGTGAAAAAAGAGCTTACTTTTTATGTAATATTGCTTTAATTTGAAATTCTTTTGAACATAGTTGAGAATTTTTTAACTTTTTTTCCACATTTTACCAATGACAGAGTAAAAAAAAAGATGATTTAAATCTGTGCGTATCCGTGAATAAAAAACTGAAAATCAAATCAAAACACAAAGACAGACTCACTTCTGAAAGATATCCTCGAAGATGTCTTTAAATCTGCCATCATAGGCTTTAAGAATGGTGTTCTTTGTGCTCATGTACAGGGGCCACTTCTTGCCGATAGCATACTGGAAGCAGCTGTGTGCAAAGCCTGTGATAGACTGTTGGGAGGAGAAACACAAACATTCATGACTGCTGTAGCATTTTATCAGTAGTACAGAGGTTAACAACCTTCCCCTTGACGAGTTGAAAGTCATCTACTGTGACCTCTGATGTTGTTAAATCAAACAGACCGTGCTGATGAAGGCAAACAAAACAGTAGCAGAGCAGGTTGACAAGAAGAGCGTACTGTAATGACTGTTGAGGCAGTTTTACAAATGGCCTTTGGCAGAACATGAGAGCACCATCAGGTTATCTTTAGGTGTGAATAAAGTTATAAAATACAAAGTTTATGGTTTGTAATCCCACAGTAAGATTAAAGATGACTGTATAAATACAAAACTTTGATAAGTTTAAATGCACTGTATGTGTTTTCTGCTGCTCGGGGTGTTTCAATTAAAACATAAGAAAAAGTACTGTGGGATCAAGGAAGTTGTTGTCTTCAGTGTTAAACAACAACCACTGCAGATGAAAATCTAACTATGTGATTCAGTCAATAAAAGTTCATAGATGAACAAACCCTTGAGTCACGTTACTGGTTACAAGTTATGCTTGCTGACTTCCTTCCTCAGTAAGTCAGTATATAGCAACAGGTGACCAAATTAAAAGGCACCGTTACCCTGCACAAAATTACAGATTTCTCTGGGTTTGAACGTAGTTGCTAAGGTTTCAGATAATCTAAGTACGCAACTTGTCAAAGGTCGGGTTTAGACATTTTGAAACACACATGAAAATTTCGAAACATACTGCCAAGAATTATAAACGTTTGATTATCTTGTACTCCTCTCAGTGATGAATATGTTTTAAGCTATAAATACTAAAGGAAAACATCCCACACACTTTCTGAAGCTCACACCTACAACAATTTCACTGCATACAGACAACAAGCATCTCACTCTCACGGTTTTATACAGAGAGTGCCTTTGAGGACACAATCATCCCTCAATACTTTTGTATAGCACAGAGCTCTACGTTTATTGCCTTAACCTTTAAAAAGTACATTTAAAAGTATACACTCACCTCATCGGTGTTGTACATGCCCATTCCACAGCCGCCAGCAGGAAAGTCGTACACCTCCCATTCCTTGCCTGCACTGCCATCAGTAGGTGAGAAGATAATCTTGAATTTTCCGGGCTGGTCCACAACAAAGTCTGTAGCTCTGTACTGTACAAGAAACACAGCAAGGCTCATTAACTTTGAGAAATCTGATATCAGTAATGAAGTTGTCTGGTTTGTTGTTACTTCGGGCAAAACAGATGAAGTTACTGTAAACTCAATTAATGCATTTTTAGATGAGACTCACCTGATCGCCAAAGGCGTGTCTGCCAATGGTGATGGGCTGCGTCCAACCTGGAACAAGCCTGGGAATGTTCTTGCAGATGATTGGCTCACGGAAGACGGTGCCGCCCAGGATGTTCCTGATGGTTCCGTTGGGGCTCTTCCACATCTTCTTCAGGCTGAACTCTGAAATTATACCGAGACAGAAAAATACCGCAGACCAATCAATCTTTTCTGATCACCCTACATTATAACACTGCTGATTAAAATGCAGCACACTTGCCAGGAGAAGAGAAGGGCGTTTGCATAAAACATCCGTGCGTTCATAAATCATTTAATTTGAGTTCTGTCTGGATATCGCACTCCGCCTTACAAAAGGGCAGGTAAAATTATATCTAAACTCCTCTGTGATGTGTATGCACGTGAATGTACAAGACTCGTTTCCCTACCTTCCACTCTGGCTTCGTCGGGTGTGATGGTGGCACACTTAACCGCAACGTGATACTTCTTAGTGGCAATGGCGGAGTCGATGGTGACCTGGTCATCAGTCTGGTCACGGTACGGCAGACCCAGGTCATAATACTTCAGCTCAACGTCAACATTGTTCAGGATGAGCTAAAAGAAACAACAAAAAACACACAAGACACATATTAAGACTGAAACTAATTAATAACACAAGACATTACACTGAAGTAGCGGCCTCAAGTTGATCAATATAAAAAATAAAGACCCTCAGAAATCGGCTTGACAAATCTCAATTACATCTTTAATAATGCACTACAAAAGGGATTTGCATAATCATGCTATTTTTTTCTTTTGAAATAACAAACTAATCAGTTGTCAGGAAACATTCAGGGATTTTTAATCTCATGCATCTCCACGTTTGTCCCTGAGCCAGTGTGCCATCTGCCAGTGACTGAATGAAACATCACAAAGCCCCTCCCCCACAGCATCATATAATCTTCCACATGACCCTCCCCTCACATCCACGTGCTGGTCTGCGATATAAAAATAGGCGAGTCAGACAGCGTATGCACGTCCTCCTCTGAGAGACTCAACACTCTCAGTGTCTGTGCGGTTTTACCCCTCCACCCCTAGACGCCACTTTGTCACCTTCTCTTTGATGAACTCCCAGATGATCCTGGTCATCTCGTCTCCGTCCATCTCCACCACCGGCTGGGCCACTTTGATGCGTTTGTCGGCATCTGTCAAATCACACATGCAGAGGGGGTTCAAGCAGGGACAGATTTTCATTCACAACAAAATGTGATTTTATTTATTGGTCAATGACTGCTGGACAACTATCAAACACAGGAAACTACAGTGATAAGAGAAAGATCCCGATCCAGGCTATTTGCAGAGACTCCGTTTCCCGTTTCCTTTACATTTGCCAGCTAACATCTGTGCCTTAGGCTGCATCTATCATTCATTCCTATCATCGATTAATCTGCCTTTTATGCTCTCATTTACTCCATAAATTATCCAGGCTACGAAGCAGTCAAAAAAATGTTCCACACAATTTCAAATCTCTTTTCAAACCAACAGTTAAAAACCCAATTATGTTAAATTTATTGTCATAATAGCTAAAGAGCAGGGCCAAACCTCACATTTTAGAAGCTGGAGCTAGGGTTGTGCACTCTGGCCAAAAAATATTGGGATCCATTTAATCACAATCACGATCCACAATCAAAATCGTTATCTATGTCTCAATTATTTAATGCCCTGTAGACTAGAAAAAGCATATGAATTCTCCATTTGCACCATTAAAACACTGCATTTTGACATTTTTTGGCACAAGCTTCTCATCCTCTTCCTACTGTCCTTGCATTATTCTGAAATACGTCGCCCAAAGAGGAGCAATTTGTCCAATCGGCATAGCCATATTGACTAAATAATACATTGGTATGTTCAAGTTGTTCACGGTCTAAATGGTCAGATAAAATCGGCTAATTGTTTCCGGTCAACTGAGAACATCTTGCCAAAAATTGCCATAGTAATGATTAGATTTAATGTAAATTTGTCACTTCTGTCACTACAGTGCTGTCAAAAACAAAAGACATGCGCAGAGTGTAGAGAGCCTGGCCGAGCGTGGGAGGCAGAACCACTGCTCAGCTGATCAGATTCGGCCAGCTCTGGAGGAGAGTCAGGTGCAGAGCCACACCTTCTGAAGGAATAAACACCCGGAGTCTCATCAGATTCTGCTCTGATCTGGGGCCGATTACCAATGGAAGGAGAGCCCAGAGATTACTTTTAAACTTTTGGGATTAAAAAGTGGATTTATATTCACTCCCGTTAATCAACCTGACTGCAGCAGTGAATGGGAAATGTACTTTACTTCTTGAATATAATGTTTCCCAGACAGGAAAGCCAAAAAAAAAAGGGAAAAAAAAGAAAAAAAAAGAGAGAACCAGACTCTCTAATGAGTGCCGAGTTTCACGATGGACCTTAATGCAAACAGACAGGTACACACCCTCTGCATGCTGTGGCTTGCTAGGTTATGACTAATGTACAGTAATCCGGCTGTTTGGGACGAATAATCACAAATGATCCCGCTGATAAAAATCTATGCCATGTGACGCAGACGCAAATGTTCACAGACGAGGTAATGATTCAGTTTTTATTCAGGTTACGTTGAGTCTCATTCGCTGACTCACTTCCTCACTCTCTGACTATCCTACAAGTTACCTTGAGTAAAATTGTGGATTTCTTTGCTTTAATTGTTGGAAACATTTGGGATAATGCAGGTACACAACTCAACCAAATATATAACAGAAGGTCGTCATTTTTTACAATAACTGATGAATACCAAACATTTGCTGGTTGCAGCTCTTCAAATATGAGGATTTGCCTGCTTTGCGCCTGAAGTTCAAATGTAGGTTTTCTGAACGCTTGTCAATTTGGGATCTGGTAACTTTTGACACTTGTCTTATTTGACTTTTAGGAAACTTTACTATAAATTAGTGAATTGAAAAGTACTTTCCATTACCTTTTTCTTTTAAACAAATTCCAGTTTACCTTCAGTGTTCTTACTAAAATGTAATATTCATGGCTAACAAACTTGAGTTTATTTTTTTTTAGTATTGTATCTTTATTTTGGCATTTGCTATGCTTCCGATGCATTACCACTGTAGACAGCCGATTAAGGGAATAGCCAAAAAACTGATGTCAGGAAAGGGACAGGACCTGCTTACATCCCACTGCTAGTTGCCAAAAACTCCACAGGATACCTATAAGCAACGGCAATTATAACTCACATTGGGCCGATCAGGTTTTACTCTTAGTAAACAGTCAACAGTGTCACTCTACAAATAATGATATTGATTACAGGAAATAAACAGCTATGATCCAGAATGTCACTTTTTCAAAGTTAAGAGTTTTTAAAAACACACCTAAACTTTTAATAACTTTAAGTGTGCCTTATTTTCAAGCCAACAATGACTTCTGTGAGAGTGGTGTCTTCTTTGCTTTCCAGTTGGATCACTGGAGATTAGTATCCTTAATCATATCTGCTCTCAGCCTGCTCAGTGTGTGAGAGTCCTGCCAGCAGGACCATTTCACTGAATAGCCAAGTATAGGGGGAGGTGCAGAGGATTGAGTGACGATTTCCCAGCCAAGTTAATTCTCCCCTACTGTTACAAGCCTTCCCAGAATAATGCAAGTAAACATAAGAAGTCTGGTGGAATCATTACACAACCAACATTTCTTTATACATACACATATTAAATAAATTTAGTTCAATATTAAACATCCACATAGGTTATTGGAAACTAGTTTGGATTATGAAGCCTTGGCAACACCTGTCCAAACAGCCCATGCTCTTAATATGACACGCAGCCCGCCGAGTACAGATACATGGTGTGACCGTGACGCACCGAAAATAACCTCATAGCAAAGACACTTGTGACCTTTATGTTAGCCAGTTAGCAGCATAAAGACAGACAGAAATAAATGACAAAAGTAAAAGTATAATCTCAGTATTACTGGTTTGTTGAGTTTTTGTATTGATTTTGGAAAAACCTAATGCTCAACATGTTTCATCACCAGCATTGGTAACTGTGGATAAACAACATCTGTGTTTTTGAGTATTGTCTTATGGGATGTGAGTTGCAGCGACCACTTGAGCCTTGTTTATTGAATTTGTTATTTTTGTCGAGTAGATCATGTGTAAAAGGAAAGTATGACGATCATTTTGTTTTAAATTTATCCACAGAGATGACTGAAGTTTCTCCACAAGAGGAAATGGACAGAACCACTGTCCCTAGTTTCATGTCATCAATAACTTGTATTGATGAACAGTCTTTAAAGCTAGCTGAAACAATTAGTTGATTAATATATCAATGAATTGTGTAAGTTTAAGGGGAAAAAAGCCAAATGTTTGTACATTGTTAAGATGTGCTTCTTTTCTTTGTGAAATTGTACAGTATACTAAATATTTTTGAGGTTTATACAATTTGTTGAAGAAACGAGCAATTTCAAGATGTTACTTTGGTCTTCGGAGATTGTTGATTGCTTGCCATTTTCTAACCATGTTGTAAACCAAATGATAAAATGTGAAAGTAAATGGCAAATTAATCAATAATGAAGATAATCATTACTGTAGTTGCTGCCCTATTTGTCAAAGTGTCCCAGTTCGATAGAAAACAGTCCATCAAATAGCAGGCTTTTCCAAACCCCTATCATTCATACTGTGCATGATGTTCATGACATAAGTTGGCCGTTGATACATTAAGTATTATGTAATAAGATCAGGAAAAATGAAGCGCCACATAAGCAGAGAAGGTGAACTCAATTTTTGTTCATTTAAATAACAGACTAACAATCATTCTCCATCTGAAAGTGGAACAGTGCAGTCTCTGCCACAGTACATCACGGGCGAGTCATTAACAGCTACCGCTTGGCATCATTTCTGTCTGGTCTAACCTAAATCTGCTAAAACAGCTCTCCACTATCACAGTGCAGGGGGAGGGGAGCGCAGGAGGGAGCTGAGTAGGTTACGTAACTTCTGAATGTATCAACAAACTGGATGTTGAAGGGCGAGCTGAAGCAAAGTCATGTGGGCCTGCCTGCCTGCCTGCCACATCATTCGCACATGCACCGGAGAGAGGTCTGCGAGATTTTATTTTCCCACTGGTAGCTTAAGACGAAGATAGTCAGCAGGAGGAATATGCAGCCAAGTATAAAATGGTGGAATGAAAGAATTGCACAGGAAATCCTGATTTGATCCTTAGCTTAGCACGGGTATGTTGATACGAGCCGTCTCCAATTAAAAACACGATAAACACAAGGGCAAATGGAAAACAAGTCAAACATTGAAAAGGAGTGGGTACCTTTCAAAATGTTTTGATACCAATGCTATAGCGTCAACACCAACATCAAAATACTTTATACTGAAATATATTCAGGTAAATTATACTTCTTAGAGGCCTCATTATTGAATTTTGTCTCAGCTCAAACAGCTATAACATAATCTGTATAAAACTAACAAACCGTGATTTAAAAATCAAGAAATATCTGATGAAAGAATAAGTAAACAACACTAACATTATGACCAAACTTTCAGTGCCAACTTTCAGTATTAGCAGTTTAAATACCCCGTCTGTAGCAGCAGGTACTTACAACTAATTTTAGAGCTGAACTGTGGGGTTGGATGTTGAGGTCTTTACTAATAATATGTGCTCAAAATAACTTGTGCAATATACATTAGTGGCAAGCAGTCAAAGAAACAATGTGTGCCTTGACGAGACGACTCCAATAACCTTTGTGTGTGTCCTCTGGTTAACTTTCAACAAAGACGGGCAAGCCTTAGAGCCCTTCAGTTTTAATCCTACACCGAGACAAAGGCGATCACCATGTAAAGAAAATAACAAACCAGTCCGTAAGGTCAGTTAATGAACTGTTAAACCACACTTGAAAAAAAGGAAGCTACAGCAACTACAAGGCGTTAAAGTCTACAAAATAAAGTAACCTCTCTTTGTAAAATCCACAGCCAAGATTTAAAAAAACAACTAAACGCTGGCCAAATTTATGAGCGCTGTGAAATGTTAAGGGTGCATGTAATTGCAGGGAAACAACTGCAACTTGTGACCGATCCAAAAAAAAAAAAAGTGTTCTCAATCTCGGTCATAGTTAGGTCACAAAGATTTGCATGCTGCTTTTCCCATCCAAGATCATTTCAGAATAAAACACCAATCAATGGGTTTTAACGATTGTTACACATACTGCAGGATCTGTAGGACCTTTCCACTTGGATTTTAAAAAAAAAGGTAGTTGCCGTAAACTTTTAAAACAGCACAAGTTGTTTTATGTACTCAAGTACTATCATTCACCACTGACAGCTAGGTACACTACAGAGCTCAAATGACATGTTGATTCAATCAAAGTGCCCTTCAGCTGACCCAAGTGCTGTTTAAACACCACATGGCAGTGCTGGAGAGGATAGTTTCAAATTCCTGCTGTATGAAATGTTGGATGTCTGCAGAGCTCACGTGATGAATCTGGATCCCTGCTCCCATTCACAGACAATAAAAAGAAAAGATTGTGGTTGCTCCCCCTGGCACTAGTTTAAATGAAAAAACTAATTTGTAGGACACTATCAAAACACCACCAGCCACAATGAGTCAGATGTGGTTTAAAAAAAAGAAAAAAAAAAGTGCAGGTTTGGATGCAAAGCACAGATGGAAAAACATTATGTAGGACAAAGCGAGCAGCAAATGGCAGCGGCAGCCATTGCTCTCTATAACGGAGTCTCGTCTGCGGTGACCTCGGGAAAACTTTTCCCCAAGTCAGCGTCGCAACTAATGACTTGAAGACCGAAAGAGGCCGCTCGCCCGTTTGCATTTCGGACACGTTATTTCACCTGACTTTGCCTGAAATTGTTCACAGTCAGCTCCGGTTGCGAGCGATGACATTTCCGCACACGGAGCCAAAAACGGAAGATTCATTTTTGATTCATCTGCTTTCAGTTTTCGCGGTTTCTCCTTCATTTATCGCTTCTTTCGAGGGGCAACTAGTGTAAACTCGCCCAGTCATAATCTGTTTTTACCTGCAGGTATTTTCAAGCTCACGTCTCATTCATTTATGTCAACACATATCTTCATATTTCCAGCAACTGTTCCTCAAACTTTAGATGGTAGGGGGGGAAACAAAGACAGCTGTCCCCCTCGGCTGCTCGGCCCCCTTAACCTCTCGATGTTTACAGCCTCCTTATCTATAACTCGACGACCTGCACTCGACCAGGCATTAACACAACCATTAAAACCAGTCGGAGGCGTTTGGAGCATCGTTGCCCCCCCTGAACCATTTAAAAACTATTAATAGCATCCCAGCTGGCTAGCAGCGGATGCAACTTGGCTAGCATAGCTGCGGCTAGCGCGGCGCCACCGGCTTCTTGGAGCTGGCTTGTTTTGTCGCTCTCTGGCTCGGCGCATATTATCAAAATGCACCCGGAGCCGCGTTAAACCCGTGACATTAACGCTAAAAGCTGAACACAATGATGCTGAGGATGACACCGGTAATCCGTCTCTCACTCACAGTTTCTCTGAGGCACAGTCTGGATATTTGCAGCCGGCGCGAGCACCGCGGGGTTTCTGGAGAAAGCGGCGGCGGACCTCGAAAGAGAGCTGAGGACTTTCAAATATCCAGCCATGTTTCCCGGCCCGGATCACTTTGCGGTTCAGACTCGACGAAACTCGGAGCAAAGAGGGGGAAAAGCGCTCCCGGGCTCTGGGCAATATAGTGAGCGGCTGTCGACAGCACCGCCCTTCTTCCCCTCCCCGGCGGGAGACGCTGTGCGCTACGTCAGAGGCACACGGACCCAGAGAGGAGGGACCGACGCGAACGGCAGCAGATCATCCGAAGATCAGACGCCGAATACCGAGGAGGTCCCGGACAGGGTCGGCCCTGAGCTACTCCTGCCGGGGTCACCCCAAGATAAGGTCACTCGCTGCCATTACTGCTGTGTTTACATCCCTCAGAGTACACAGTACACAGTGACTGACATCTTGGTCCTCAGTACTTTCACTAGGTGCAGGGCCGTAGCCAGGATTGTAGGAGGCCCTGCCCCCCACCTCCACCCACCCACACAGAAAACATTGAAGACTATGGTGTACATGTGCGTTTCTCTGCACGTTGACGGGACCGATAATCACTTAGGAAATAATGTCAATAGATGACTCAAATTCTGACAAAAGAAGAAGATAATACCGCTTTTCCAGCAAAATTATAAACCTGGTTCTACTGCAGGGTAAATTGACCCGGGTGTACACATTCCCATTGCACAAAAAAGCCGGATCTTAGCGGGTTTAAGTGGGATTTTTGACCAGTGGAAAAGTGGTATAAGTAACAAATATGACCGATTTTGTGTATTAAACTTATTTAAACTAATTTCTTTGCTGAAAAGAACTTTACTGACATGGGTAATACTTTATAATAACCATCATTAATAACTTGTAAATTTATAGTTTATTAGGTTTAGTAAAGTCATTTCACTGTTCAGAAACAATGAAATGGTTCATAAAACATTTAACATTTAAAAGTTAAAAACATCAGTTTCAACTCTAATGGCATCAAAATAATGTTCATAAATTAACTACACAGTATTTAGAAACCATTTGCAAAGTATAATCAACAACAGCTGCAACTTTCCAATAAACAACTGCTCATAAATAGTTTATAAAGCCTTCATTGCTTGTTAACAGTGAAATAACTATTAACACATTTTTATGATCATATATAATTGTTTGTGTCACCAAAAATATGTATTACGATATCAAAAACCCAGAAAAAATACCGAGGACATGACCTCAGTGTCCTCAATGGTAGCTACAGCCCTGACTAGGTGTGCATTGAGTACCCATTATGTAACTATTTTACCTTAAAATAACTTCAAAATCATTGTGATGGTAGGCTAAACAATGCCTCTGTTGTTGCCCTAATGTCTGTTCAATGGCACCAACTCGCCTTATGTCGGTGAAAGTTTATCCTATTTTAAGGACAAAGTGTTTTCTGTTTTTCTCTCTGATGTTTTCCAGCTGCTCTGCTTCAACTCCTAAACTGATTTACAGACATTTCCTGATGGACAGACACCTGGAGTCACTTGTTGCTAAAGTAACTGCTAACTGTAGCTGCTGCTATTACTACTGAACAATGTTTTTCTGAAATAAAAATGAGTGAAACCAGAAGAGGTGTGACTTCAGCTCTTAATTGATGGTGTTTACACTGCGAGCACAGGAGCTTTTCATGCGTGAGGTTTTTGGATGAACAGGTTTTCCATTGCCCGCTTGCCCCAGCTTTGATACGGGGGACTAAACTGGGCTCAGCAGCCCTTGGTGACATCATGACAGAGGCAAAGAGTCTGAGGACGTTGATGGGGGAAAATGAGACAAGAAAAAACGAAAGTGTCCGAGCAAGAGGCAAGAGAGGAGAGTGGCGTTAATCTCAGACTGGCTTTTTTGTCATTGGGGAGATCTTTGCAAAATAAAAGGCTGCAAGACAGATTCTGACCTAGCCTTCGTGCCATCAGACTTTCTAATAAAAGCTGCCTTGTTATGTCTTGTTTTGTTACATTTGGCAAGCTTGTTGGCAAAGTTGTCAATTCATTCGCTTTTGATTGTAAGTAATGTAGTCATAAAACACGTGTGTCTACAACGATATAAGTGAATTGCAATCTGAAACTGTAAGGGTGCCAAACCACAAAACCAATTCTAACATAATGTTGCTTAAAAGAGGCACTTCATTTTCATAAAGCACTCATGTGAGACAGATTTAAAAGACCTTTATTCTCAGTAATCAAGCCCTCCAAAATATCGGATCCTACATTTCCAATAATGCAATTTAAACCCCGGTGACATCATTAAGGTTGCCAACTCATTTACCGTGTGTCTTGTTTAATGTCTGTTGAACTTAATTGTGAGTTTGCAGGAATATTTAATTCCCTTTTAAAAAATAAATCAAAAAGTAAATAAATAATTACATTTATATTGCCCACAATACGTACATTGTGTACTTGACTGTTTGTGCTTCCTCCATAGATACTCGATATAATGCAGACGTATGTAAGTGTAAGTGTAAACTTCACTAGTGGAAAGTTAGTTAGAAAGTTAGTTAGTAGGAGAAATGATCCTGTAAGGACATCATTTAGTATTTTTCTGATATAATCCTATCAGTTGTTTGATTATTTGCCTTGAGACAATTTACTGATTGTTGAAGCCAGTTGTTATGAATGAATCAAACCATTATGTGATATGAGAGCAGGTCATTTCTGAAGAGAAATTGCAGTGTGAATACTGGATGTTGAAAGGTGACGCGAAATTGAATATAAGAATCAATAATGTATGAAAAATGCAAAATATTTTTGTTTTTTTGAAAACTCTGGTGCTAAACTGAATAACTGGCTTTGATTTGGATGGAGAAGCAACTGATGAAGTATGAAGAGCTGGAAAGTGGTAAAGGATCTAACACTGAATTTAATTTGAGAGTTGAATGAAACTTTAGGAGTTATTGAAAAAATGGAAAAGGGATAAAGAATTTAATTATATTTCCTTATTTCTGTATTACGTTGATAAGACAAAATAAAAAGTGGTTTTCCTTCATCATTCACAAAGATTACTGTCGATAGATTGAAAAAACTATGGAAATGCACTGCAGTATACAGCAAAGAATACAGTAAAAACAAAAGATAATAAAAATAGCATGTGTCAATATATTAATAATTCAACACAGGCAGTTTATTGGGATCCAAAATGATGTTGTAAAAACGTACTTCACTGTTAAACTGGTCAAATATTTGGAAATATGGATAAAGAATACATAGAGCTCACAGACATGGGTACATACAGTAGTCGTTTTTGATAAAAATCCAGTATAAAGGTCAGCCAAAGGAACAATGTGCAGTATTTATAGATTTTCAAAACAGATTTATGTGCCACAATTTTGCAGATCCACAAATATACAGTGTATTTGGATCATAAACTGAGAGATGAGAGCAGTATGTTGTTGTACAAAACAAAGGTAAGAAAAGCCCACATACTTCTTCACTACTGTGACGAAGAAGTGAAGAGTACAGATTAAAAATTGACAGACATGGTGAAATTCATTGAGATCTCATATCCTCTGCTGGAGGGGTGCAGGATAGTAGCCACTTTCCAAAATGTCTCAGCAGAGGGCCCTCTAATTTTAGCAGGGGAAGGTTACCATACTGGGAGAAAGATTGGGAAGTGTGCAGAGCAGTCACATGACGGGCTTGGTTGTGAGCCAGCAAAAGAGACAGCCAGGTCACCTCTGAAGAGCTACTTTTGAGAATAGGGGGCCTGCATCGACAAAGGTCAGATATGCAAAGGCCGACTAAAACTGCTTTAATCTTGAAACATGCCACATGTCTTGAGCTGTATTAAAAAAGTATTCCTTAACGTTTGTATATAAAAGAGAAGGACGGTGAAGGTCAGCTGTTTTTGTCCCTGAAATACACAGTTTTTTCCTGCGCATGTGAAAAGAAACTGTTGAATGTGGTTATTGCGGTCAGACAAAGACAGTTGCAGTTACATAATGTTTTAACTTTCTACAGCGACCTTTGACCTAATGGTATGTAAACACATGTCCACATGCTGTCCACCTTCACAGACACTCAGCAGTTCTCCACAGTGGCTCTCAGATGTCACCCTGTAAACCCCAAGGTCAAAGCTCTAAATGTAGTCCTCGTCCAGACTCGTAATGTTGGACTTCTCCATTGTTCTTTGAAGTTATAAAAAGACAGGGAGTGACTTATTGACCTGACATGTTAAAGCTTTACTCCCATCAATAAGCAAAGGAATGTCTCATTTCAAGAGTCAGTTGCTCAGCTGCAGCTCTGATCAGGCTTTGTATTTAGACCGAGGGTGTAATGTCATAATTACTGTCATCTTGGCGCTGCCGCTGGGTTTCTGCTTTTGTCGGCTCGTACAACAGCAGCGACACGTCTTAATTTGCTCGCATGAGTGTAGGGTATAATTTCATGCTATATAAAGTGCTTTCTTAGACTTGACTGGTAACTTTGCATATAACATAAAACTGAGGTCTGATATTATGTATGTACTCCACCTACTGGACTCCCCCAGAAGGCACACAGACTGTGATGCTGAGCCTACAACGACCTCTGCTGGAGGATTTCAGCTCATGGATTTGTTCATGTACCAGCAACAGTTTATAAAAGATCTCAACTGCAGTTTAACATTGTTCCCCCTTGTTTGTTTGTTTTTATTTTGAAACAACATAATATATCAGGAGAGCAATATACACATATGGTCAAATTAAATATACACCTTTCCCAGCCTAAACACAAAATCTCGCTTGTGAGGCCCAGTGATAACACATCAAATTGCCCCTTAGTTCATTGGCTCTCAACCTTTTCAAGTCGGGACCTCACAGAAAAATCAGGTTGCACTTGGAGCTTTAACTCACAACATCCTGAAAGAGTCAAAATGAAAAAGATGTTGTTGTTTTTATGTGTGTACACACAGTTTGACTCTCACAAACACACACAATCAAATCTATTTTTAGGGCAAATAATATCACTGGTACAGGCAATGTAAAATGAAAACTAGCTGATAGATCCGGATTGTTAATAATAATAAGATCATTGTGAGAGTTTGCTTCAATTGTAATTACTTCCTCTTAATTACTGTTTATTATATACAACTGTTTATTATTCTTGTATTTTGTATCTATTATAGTATTTTGACTTTTAACTGTGCTATAATGTCCAATCTGCAATGCCCCATCTCTGGACACTTTCAAAAACACTCCTGAAGCACCACCTGTTCACCAAGGCTTACAACCTCCGCTAACTCTGTCTACCTTCCATCTGTCCATCCTACACAGTCATCTGCCCAGCCATCCCTCTTAAGCGTCCTGGGGTCTTTTGAAAGGCGGTATGTAAAGCTAAGATGTTATTATAATTATTATAATGTAATATGTTCTTCAATTTTGTTTTCAGCTGTATTTATTATTGTTATTTTTATTTGTATTATTATCATTATTATTATTATTATCATCATCATCATCATCATTATTATTATTATTATCATTAGTGGTAGTAGTAGTAGTATTATCGGCATCATTATTATATCGGCATCATTATTATGATTATTATTTTTATTAGAATTATTATTATCGTTATTATTATTATTATTATGGTTGTTGTTGTTGTTGTTGTTTTAACTGTTAAAAAACTTTCACAGGTTTTATAACATAGAAAATGTCACTCAGAAGCTCTTTAATGAAACAACCAATAGGATTCTTCTCCTTCTTGACGGGGGGCGGGACTTCCGGGTGGAAGTCAGCCTGTTATGTAGCTGTGCCCTGGGAGCTGTACTGATGCAGGAGCTTTGAGAGCAGGTTTCTAGTCTTTTTTGTGAACTAATTTTGCAGCTCATGTTATAAAAGGCCGTTTTAATTAAAGAGAGATACAGGCTGGACGCTGTAACCGGACTATAACAGTCAGGAAAAGGGTTTAATTCAGTGTAAACAGTGTAAAGTTTGGTTGGGACGATGCAGACCTTACCAGCGATAAGATCATTTGTTTTCGAGTATCCCAAAACTATCGCTCTGGTCACTCTCACAGGTAAGTAATGCACTGAATGAATGTTTTTTTGTTTATTGAAGGAGAAATCAACCAGCTCTTACAGCCTGTGAGGCTAATGATTGAGCGACCTACCACAGCCTTGTGTACAGTCTGTTATTCAAGCAGTGGGGTTGCATGCTTTTCAAGGCCAACTGAACTTGCACTCATATTGTCAATAATTACAGTTTTATTATTTATAATTCAAACTGGGTGTTTTTGAAAATAATTTGACATGTACCTTTATTGCTTTGTGCTTATGTAATATCTGCTTTAGTGTACAGCTAGTACACTTTTTTTTGCACCTTCCCAGTTTAAATAAATAAAGTAAGCTTTCATTATATTGCTGTCACTTAATGTCATTTTGACAGCTTTATGTATCAAAGATGTGTAGCATTGTAAGGATTTAATGAGAATAGATACAAGTTGAAAAGAATATGAATAGTTGAAAAAGTGGGAAAGGGATGAAGAGTGCAAAACACTAAATTTAAGTGTGTTTTCTTGTTTCTGTATTATGTTGGTGTTGGATGTTATTAGTCTGGCTAACAGACAGACAGATGGATGGATAAACAGATTTGTTGGACAACAATACAAGATACACAAAATCAGCCAGTCCGGAGACACAATTAAATTGTGTGGATAAAAACACAGTAAAGCCAAAACTTCCATAATGGTTCTGTTATGAAAGGGATCTTCAAGTCTGGCAAGACAGGTTTAAATGCATGAAATATCAAAACAAAGAGACGAGACTGACTTTTGAGAGCACACAAAACAGACTTCTTGTAGCGTTTTTGTAGGAATTGCTGGTGTTGTAAAAAATACCCAAAAGTTATACTTGTCTAAAAGTGATGACATCACGTTAGAATATTACTTTGGTAAAAGTGCAAGTCCCCCACACGAATAGTACTTGAGTAAAAATCTGAAAGTATCTGACATTAAATGTACTTCAGTACAATTAAAAGTAAAATATACATAGCTTTACATGTATGTACTGTATATACTGTATATAATAGGTTGACCAAATATCGGTCTGGCTGATTCGATATTCAGCATTTTTCTGATTATCACCATCAGAGTTTTAAATTTAAAAAAATCTGATGACGATCAATAAATTATATAAAAATTGCGCAACTTTGGCTCTGATGCAGCATGCAATCTGCAAAGTAACTAGTTTTTAAAGTTATTTAGAAAAAAGCGGTGACTAAAAGGTATTTGCCTCCAAAATGTACTGGAGTGGAAGTTTAGCAGAAAAGTATAATTTTATGGTACTTGTACTTTCTTGAGTAAAGGCGAGAAGTTGCATTCCATCTCTGGGAGTAGCTTACAAAGATGTGTTTTAATCATTGATTAATTGATAAGTGGATTAATTATTCATCATCAGTCCTTCAGGATATGAAGGCAGTGTTTGGTAAAGTAAGATAACAAAATAAAAACTCTGCAGGACTTTGATATAAAACTCTAAAGTTAAGGTATTATGGTTAGAGGAGATTCGTTTACTGTAACTGTGTCGACTTTTCTTCCAGGAGTGGGACTTTTTAGTGTGAAGAAATGGATGGCAGGTGGAGTGTGTCGCAGCAGAGCCCGGCTGGATGGAAAGACCATCCTGATCACCGGCGGCAACACTGGGATTGGCAAAGAAACCGCTATTGACCTGGCTAACAGGGGTTAGCTGCATGTCTATCTTTTGTATATTCTAGCCTTTAATTACCTCATTTAATTTTGAAATAAACAAGATTTGCTGGTGTGTTTACAGGCGCGAGGGTCATCCTGGCCTGCAGAGACATGGACAGAGCTAACAAAGCTGCAGAGGAAGTGAGGAAGAGGAGTGGAAATGGCAATGTTATTGTCAAAAAGCTGGACTTGGCATCTCTACAGTCGGTGCGAGAACTAGCCAAAGATGTCCTAGCGAGTGAAGAGAGGCTGGATGTTCTCATAAATAATGCAGGTAAAAATAACAATGACATCTGATGGTGAGACATTTTCCAACAGCTTTGAGACAGTGTTCACATAAACAAACTAATATTCGGACTTTTAGGTGTTATGAGCTGTCCTAAATGGCAGACCGAAGATGGCTTCGAAATGCAGTTCGGTGTGAACCACCTGGGTCACTTCCTGTTAACAAACTGCCTGTTGGATCTCTTGAAGAAGTCGACTCCGAGCCGCATCGTCAACGTCTCCAGTTTAGCTCATGAAAAAGGTGCAGTTTTTCATTCTTTCTCACTAAAAAGGTGTGGATTTTCTTTTTCCTCTCTCATGAATGCTGTCCTTTCAGTGTCATTCAGTATGTACTGTTTTCACCCGACAGGTCAAATTTATTTTGATGACATACACCAGGATAAAGATTACAACCCTTGGAGAAGCTACAGACAAAGTAAACTAGCCAACGTCCTCTTTACAAGGGAGCTGGCTAAGAAGCTACAAGGTATTGAAACCTTTTTTTATCTTCCACCCGACATACGGCAGCATTTCAGAAAGTGTGTCTATGCGTTTATTTTCAGATAACTCCTACGCCTTGTAATTTTGCAGGTACCGGAGTAACAACATACAGCCTCCATCCTGGAGTAATCCGGACTGAGCTCGGCCGACACTTCTGGCCCATGATCCCCCTGTGGAAGAGAATTGTATACAAACCACTCATTTTCTTCATCAAGACTCCAACAGAAGGCGCCCAGACCACCATCCACTGCGCTGTGGAGGAGAGCCTGCAGAATGAAAGTGGACTGTACTACAGGTCAGTCAGTGAGGATCAGTAGACAGCAGCTTCATTATCAGAGGCATTAAAATCAATACATGTTCTGTTAGACATCAGGAGCCAACATAGGGGCTTGGTACCTGTTCACCTCTGCTGCTCCCCGTCAGTTAACAGTTAACCATTGAATTAATGAATTATAGACAGAGCTTTCCCTAGAAGCCATTGTGCAACTTCCTGAAAAGTGCATTCTCTCTAATGGCCAGCATTTAGAGTAAAATAGACGAATAAAGCAGGGTGTGCTTGTGATTGACAAGCTACCGTGGTGACCGTCAGTCAGGAAAGAGCTCCACTCTCTCGTCCAAATATAGTCACTCGAGGCTTTAAAAATTTCACTCCACAAACCAACAAGTTACGTCACGGTAGGTTTACATTTGCTTTAAGCACAACATTGTAATAATAGCACCTCGTAATGTTGGTGCCTTTTTATCCAGCAGACACAGAGTAACATTTGTATGACGTTTGATTTCATGTTCTTTGCCACCTGTTGAACGTTTCGCTCTCCTTTTAACTCTCCACGAGGGATGGGTATCATTAGGATTTTATCTATACTACTCTTACTGATACTCCTTACTCCTGGTTCGGTTCTATTTCGCTACTCTTATCTGTTCTTTTTTATTTATAGCGTTTCAAAAAATATATTGTATTATTATAAAAGAACCGTTAACTTTGGAGCTTATCAGTGCGGTATTCAATAATTCAGTCCCAGAACTCGTTTGATACCGGGTTTGTTACCCGTTCCTGCCCATCACCAGCTAGTAGCTATCGTTTGTCAGTCTGCCATCTGGGACAGTGTGTTTATCAGAGCTATTCTATAGAAATCAGCTGCCTGCTTCAGGTGGAAACTAAAGTTGATGATAGCGGAGCTGTGAAGCCAGAAAACCATTCGTTTAAAATAGCTTAAAAGGATCCATATAGCTGAGGAGGACAGAGTTGGGTTACATGGTTTTGCAACTACAACAACCCCCTTTTACTTCATACATACCCTTTTTTTTTATCTCTGCTGTCTAAGGAAAATATTGATTCATTCTTGTTCATGATGCTTATCACAAATGAATCTGAATAACCTACATCATGTTAGATAAAAAGTACTGTGATAATATGTATTGTAAGTTACCCTTTGATTCCCATCTGTAGTCACCAATAATATCTTATTCCTGTGACTTCACCAGCACAGCGGGAACAGATCGAGTCACATGTTTAACACTAAATTCTGCACTGATTACAGCGACTGCGCTCCTAAAACGGCGGCCCCTCAGGGTCTGGATGATGAAGCTGCCAAGAAGCTGTGGGATCTCAGTGCCTCAATGGTTGGTCTGGCATAATCATAGTGACATTGATGATGATGATGACCACGGTGACGATCGTCATCAGCACCGACGGACTGCCAAGTGGCCTGAGGAAAGACTGGTGTGCTTTCTAATGAGCATCTGTGTGGCGACTATCAGCTGAGCATCCTCCTAATTGATCAATAAGTAAACAAACAGAAAATCACAAGTGATAGACATTTATTTATAATATACAACAAACTACTTGCAAAAATACTATGGGTTAAATTATGTTTTTCTTTTCTTTAACAGAAGCACTGCTTCACAGGTAAGTTACTTGGAAGCTGTATGATCTTTAGTTTGATTGCCATTAGCGTGAAATGACATTTAAATTGACAAGTTTCACTAATCTCTGCCGACTATGAACTCGAATGTCATTCAATGTTACTTGAATTCAAAATATAAGAATTACGTGTGCTTTGAAAGTATCTTGTAACACTGTTAATAGCAACATTTTCTTTTTTTTTTTTCCTCCTGGGCGATAAAGTGCTGTTATACATAGCCCATTGTTTTACCTGTTTCTTAAGGCATGTTTTTCATTCACTCACATCACGTCTACTCATTTAGTTCCATGTGAGACCAACGATATTGAAATAAAACACATTTTGGTTACATCATCATGAAATAAAAATGCTCCTAATACATTAAATGTATCTGTCCACTCTTTTTTTTTTTTATTTTTTTTTTTTAGGTTTCTTTATCTTGAAGGCACTTTGTACAAATTTGCTACAAACAGTCAAATTTCATCTTACTCAAAGCTACATCTCAGACAAGTGCATCACATTTTTCTTTTTTCCAAAGAAAGTCCATTAATGGTGCTAATTACATATGCACAAAGTGCACCCAAGTGGCCTGCTGGCTACGAATGGACCCTGTATGTTCCCTACGTATTACATTATCATGTAAGAGAGCTAGTTTAGAGGAGAAGTACCATGTCTTGGCATTTACATTCAAAACTGTACTACATAAACAGCAGATGTTGTGAAGAAAATAATCCTTAAGGTTGGGTGTAACACAGGGAAGAAATCTACCTATATTGCTCAGTTTCAATATATATATATATATTTTATAAATAATACATTATTCAACATCTAGATGGCTGTGAGTCTACACAGCTGAACCTATGGATGTACTTCCTGACAATTTGTGGTGGTGTTAACATTTCTACCCTCACAATATGTGCTGCATAAACACCATCGCTAACTAATGAGCCAGCTCTTCGAAATCAGAAAGCTGTTTCATCTGCTCCACTTGCATAGAGTGCCTTCTCACAAGTTTCTTCTTGGACTTGAGGCCGCCTCTCTTTGGTGTGTTTGGTGCTACTGGAGCTATAGATCTAATACCTGTGGCCAGAGGTGAGGAGGGCTTGCTACTCGCCCCGATATCAGGAATGGGGGGGTTGGGGTTGACGTTGAGCGGGGGCAGGTGGCCGGGCCTGGTGTGGGAGATGTGGTCGAGCAGCAGCGTGCCCGAGCCTCTCCTCTCCAGGAGGCCCGGCGCTCGCCTGTGTGCTGTGCTGGGAGAGGAGGGGCTGGCGTTGCTGTCGAGAGATTCTCTGGAGCTGGTCAGCATCGCCAGTGGAGACGTGTTTAGTTTCCTCCGCTCCACTGGGACCTTCGGAGAGTCTAACATGGCAGAGTCTAAATAGAGCTGTGAGTCTGAGTCATAGTGATCGTTCCCCAGACGTCTCCTATGCATTGTGTCTCTCAGACTGGCGGGTCCACTGCTGCTGCAGCTCTCCTGCTCTGTTGGCACAGTGCTGCGCCGTGCCAGCGGCTGGTGCTGGCAGAGAGATCTCTCATATGATGCTTTGGACGTTGGAGGAACTGATAGTGAGGTTGTCATTTTACAGGCTTGTTCGCCCACTGGTGGGAATAAACTGTCCTTTCCATCCACACTGTTGTGTCGAGACAGAACTGACCTCTTGCTCAGAGAGAGTCCGTTCACCCCTGCGACTACATCCTCATCAGAGCTGGCCTTCTTACTCTCCTCATGGGCGGCGGCTGCAGCCAGGACTGAGGGAGCAATCAGCCCCCAAGGCTCAGACTGCAGCCTCTTCAGCTGAGGCAGACGTGCACGTTTGGGGTTTGCAGGCCGGCGTGTTGGAGACGTTGGGCCGTTGGCGAGCTTCGCAGCCGAACTCGAGGTTTTCAGCTTCGTCTGGAAACTGAAGACTGTGTTTTGCGGCTCTTGCTCGGGTGTGGGAGATGCAGTAACATTAATGTCAGACGGAGAGGTGCAGTATGTTGGGGAGGGCCTCTCTTCCAGCCCCGGTGATGGCGGGGCGTTTAGGTACTGTTTGGTAGTTTTAGTGCCAGACGGTGATTTATCAGTGGTGATTATGATGACCTCCTTGCCTTTAGCCTTGCATGCATCCAAGAGCAGTTTTAGCGTCTGCTTATCATCTGCATTGATGGCGTAGACCAGCGCCGAGGCCCCGCTCCTGTCCTCCAGACTGGGGTCGGCTCCATTGCTCAGCAGGTGATCCACCACCTCGTGTCCGGCCTTGTGGATGCAGGCGTGCATCAGAGCTGTCCTACCTGCTTTGTCCTGTATGTTGGGGTCTGCCTGGTTGTCCAGCAGATATTTCACCAGCTTCGACTTGCCGACACTCTGCTGGTCAGTGTGTGTGGACATGCAGGCCACCATGAGCGGCGTCTCTCCACGCTCATTGCTCTCGTTGATGTAGGCGCCTCCTTCCAGCAGGAGCCTGGTTAGTCTCAGGCGTCTGAGCCACACCGCCTTCAGGAGCGAGTTCCCATCTGTCCGCAGCTCCAGAATATCTGCCATCTCCCAGCCAATCTCAGATGTTCTCAGTGTTTAAGTTACAGCTCACAGCCCTTTGGACAAATCAGTGAAGGGGTTCAGTTTACATTGCAAAATCTTTATAATATAAGCCTCATATTACCTGTAATGGTTTGCTAAATCATAACCAGCAGGTGGCAGTCTATTACAATTTAAAGATTATAAATATCACTTACTCTTAACAGATTTATGATATAGGAAATATATTCTTTAAATGATAACTCAGATTAAAGCAGGGTGTTAAAAAAATGTAGTTAAGTGCTTGAAGCTCAAAAACAGGAGACAGCTTGCACAACACCTGTTAGATTCACAATCAAACACTAAATGGATGATCAGACGATTATAATTTGATATCAGAAATCAAAGTTCATCTAATAGCAGCAGCTTTTAGTCATATTTATTTATGGAAGCGACAAAGAAAAGCATCCGCCACCAACCCGAAAGTGCGCAAAAAACACCAGCCATGAATCTGTTCCTACTGGCACAGAAATATGCCCAAGAGACTTTGCGTCAACGTGATTTTTTTGAAAATATATAAAACTGAAAAAGTGACAGTACAAACACCTGGCCTGACAGGATCATAACGGCACAGTGTGAGGCGTAAGAGCGGCTGTGCGTGGTCCTCATTTTGGATAACTTGGCTACAGAGACGCGCTCCATCACAATCATCGTCTAACTCTCCAGTAAACGCCTCCTTTAAGATTGTATATATAATGCAAACATTAATAATCATGATATATAACACACATACATCTGATGTTATGTGTAATGTATGTAGGTTTATCTTCTCTACCAGCCTCCCAGGATGAAGAAACCACCGCAGCGCTTCGAGATATTGACATAAATGTGAATTGATCAACCTTCTTTTTCTAAAAAAAAATCATATTTTTCTAGATTAATAATTTCTCAAGGCAACTTAGTGTGTGTGATTTCTCTTACCTGGTCGGAGGAGAGGTTTCCCATGCTCTCAAAGTGCCCGCTGCTCTGACATGAAAGAGGGGAGAAGAAAAACGAATGATTCAAATAGAAAGTTTGGTTACAGCCAATGTCCCCTTATATATTGTTTTTTTTTTTAGCCGTGGCCGTTCCCATCGACGCGTCCTGGTTTAGGTGACAGGGTGCCGTACCTCCTCTGGCACCATCGCACATGAGCTGCGTGGCTTTTGTTATGGAGGCGCACTACATCAGTCCAATGGGGAGTATTCCTTTCACTGCGCACTCAAGGATCACAACCTGGAGACGCTGCGGGTTAAAAATAACTTACTTTCCCTGCATGTTGAATGAAACGTGTATTCTCTTGACGTCAGAGTCGACCAAAAATAAATTGCGTCTGATGAAAAGCCTCTGTCCTGATCCCTTCACATCTGCAGGACACAAACAAAACGAGCGTTTTTACACCCAAAGACATGTAAATGTGCGTGCGTGTGCGTTTTTATCTGAACTGTTACAAAAGGACAACTTGTAAAGGAAAGACTCTGACACTGTTGGGCCTACACATGATGGAAATGAGGGGGAAACATTTGTGGTGGTAGTTTTTTTTTTGTGTGTGCTATAAATAAGATTAAATCTATCTGCAGTCACAAAAAAAGCCTTCCTCTCTGCCATGTGGACAATTCAGCTGTAAAAACCTGACAAAGGCAAATGTTTTGGGTCACATGGCACACAGATGTGTTGTGATTATCTCCATAACATAACATCAAATCATAAGTTGAGCTTTTTCCCTGCAAAATCTCCAACCGACCGTGTCTCTGATTGGGCTTGTTTCGCCGCTCGATACATGAAAAGATGGAGCAAAAACAAATATTTCACACCTATATATAAATATATATTTACTGCACAATTAAAGAGGCCAAAACTTGTAGCAGCCATCACAGCTATACAGCCTAATAGGGACATTTCTATTTTTAGGTTGCTATGAGACAGCACAGAAGCAGTTTCTAATGAGAACAGTGATGTTCTCAGCCCTGCATGGAACAGGTAAATCCAACACATAACATTTCACAAAGGAGCGAAAGGCTTTTTATTTAAGGCATTTGCTCAGATTGGATGAGTTTGGATGGTGGTGCTTTTATTTAATATATTTTTTTCACTTGCACATGTCGCCTATAAGCCACCGTCACATCCACCACCACCACGTTCAATCATTAGTCCTCTGACCCCTGCTCTTTCCCTCTGAGACTGGGACTAATCACTTTATGACCCATCCAAACACTTGACGTCTCAGGACTCCAGTCGTCAATGCTGGCAGTGATTTCTCACCTGTGATTGCCTTCTCAGCCCCCACGGGAACATGTTGTTTACGAGGCACATCATGGAGAAGGTGGTTTTATAGAACAGCACATACATACTGTAGTCACCAAGTCAGAAGGATGCGTCCCGTCCATCTTTATGTGGTTAAATATCTTTATTTGATTTGTGTGAATTATTGTTTTGAGTCCAGCAGAATCTGTGACATGTGCCCCCAAATAAATAGATTTTATTCTAAGAGCTGATTGTCTCAACGCTCATGCCTAGACAACCTGAAGTGCAGCTGTTATTGAAATGGTGCGTAATGTAGAATATGATTGGAAGTGACCTGCTGTCCACAGAGATATGATGGATCAGAACAAGGCCAAAGCTCACATGGAGCCACACCAACGTCAGCGGGCCCCATACGGCGTGATCCGTGCCCCGACGATGCTGTCTTCATCAGTATATTAAAAAGGGAAAATAAATAATTAAAGTGGAGCTGTCACCCCTGGGAGCAGTTTCCATTTTCAGATATCTTACATCGCAGCTGCTGCTCTTCCTCCCCTCCTTTCTAAATATAACCTTTTCTTCTGCCTGCATTGTGAGGGTTTTTTACTCAACAGACTACAGTAGCTCCGAGGCTATTTATAGATCCTGAAAAAGTAAAAAGTTATTAACAGTTATCAAATTTAGAGCGTGATCACAATGTCTCCTAATAGTACAGTCTGCAACAGAAAACATGATGTCTCGGCTTGATCCTCAACCCGTGTTGGTGCTTCAAGAAAAAAGAAAAGGAAATTGATTCAAGTAGAAATGAAAATGGAAATAAGCTCAAATTGAATCTATGAAACCTGAAATTGATTATCCAGGTACCTGCACGGGCCACCGCCATGCCTATTTTTAAATCCTAATGTTGATTGAATGTCTGGCTTCACTGGTCTATCAGGGAGGAAGTTCAACAATGATGTCAGCAAACCTTTGAATAATTATATATATGGATATGTCACAGTCTATTCTTAAACTTGAACCCGTACAGATCCATGCTATGTGCATATATCTGACACACAACTCTCTTATTAGCTGTAACTTTACATGTATTGTGCATTCTTGAAAGAAAAAAACGAATTTTCTGTCACAGAATGCATTTTGTTTTCATTCTGAAGACTGAAACTGGGAGAAACTATGAGTTTAGTAATAGACTAGGGCACAACTAGACTTGAGTACACATAGCTTAGGCTTTACTAAGCATAAAAACTGCAAATAGGGGACACTGCAATCCTGGCTCACTCCAAAAGTAACATGTTGTGGCCCAGCCCATGTTTTTTTAGTCTTTATGCTAAGCTAAGTTAAGCTAATCCTTTAAAGGGGCTCTGCGGTACTTCTGTTGTGCTGGAAGCAGGTCGTAAGTTTAAAGTAGCAGACTCCATTTCTCAACCAACGTTAGCTGTTGCTCTCTGCTAGCGGAGCGGAGAAAGGCACTGAGACAAGATCCTCGAGAATGTGCGTGATGTCACATCCTTCGGACCTTCCCGGAAAATCCGACCCAAGTCCTTCACAAGGAAATCTACGGTCCGGCAGCTTTAAACCACTTCGACAAAATCGTCCACGGGTTTGTTCAGGCAACCAAGAGAGACATGGAAGGTCTCATTTTTCACATCATGTTACAAACTGCTCACATACGGCCAATATAAAAGTGACTTGTACGTGTAAATCGCTGCTAATTGTTACATACGTTTGGAAAACTGTGTGTATTTAAATTTGAATTAAGCGTCTCCACCGTCCTGTAGCTGGTCTGAATCTTCCATCGTCTGAAATCTGCCTCTGTCACGCAGAAATATGTTTACACACAAGCTGTACTTATTCCATTAACTCATAAGGGAGATTACATCCTGCCCAGCTTTTCCATCTTGACAACGCCATTGTTGATTTTTTTTTCTCATCCTCCGCTTTTGTGCTGCAGTTTTGTGTGTCTTCTCCCCGCGATCGTTGTCTCTCTAAAGACTGAGTTTGACATTCTCATGGCATTTGGTGTCTCTGCGATTGTATCAAGCGAATGTGTGGGCTGCGACAGCGATGAACTGGCACGAACCCTGCCGCAGCTTCGCACTGGACCGCTCCATGCCTTCCCTCCTACCTCGGCGGATTTAGGAAAAAATGCCTCCAGTGCAGCTTAAAAACCTGCCACCCCTCACATATGCTGCGAGTGATTTTCTTCTTCTCCCTCATCCACTCATGATTATGTCCCGTGAAGTATAACACATTTTCAGACACTTTGATCTTTTCATATTGAGTAGTGCTACTTTATCATACTTGAAAAAATCTTGGAATGGTTCCACTCCTCCTCTGCCTCCTTCTCCTTCATCACTCCTTCTGTTCTTCCTCATCTCCTCGCAGTGCAAAACCAACACCTGCCCTTCTGGCGAGCTGTAATTGAGGAGAGCATTATTCAAGAGCGGGAGCATTGTACGGGCAACAATTTTGCCTGGTGATCATTGTGTATGTCGGCTGTATCCTAGGAGATCGGTGCATATCTAATAAGGAGTTTGTTACTCATTTTGCAGAGTGGGCACTTTGATGTCCTCCGTGTTGAATTTTCTGTTTTAGCTCCGCGTCCTCCTAATGAAGCAGAGGGCTTGAAGCTTCACAATTGGTTGCTTATCAACTCTACACCCCACTTATTAGGAGTTGTTGTGGAGCCTTTAATTGGATATTGGCACAGGAGGCGCTTTAATGGCCTGTCAGTAATCAAGCGGTCAAGATATATCCACACATGACGGTACTGTTCACGTCGTTAAGAATTTTACCCGTCGATTCCCAACTGAACCGAACACTCGCGCGCTTTCTTCTCCGTGTTTTCACGAGCGTGTTATCTGAATCGACAAGTGTTTCGACAATTCATCCTCGAGTTTGAGATTCTGTACAGCCGCCTCGCCGAACTACAGAAGTAATTAGTGGCAAAATTGATGTTTTGGTGGGATCCGTCACACCTCCGTTCACACCACCAAATCAAAAGCTTACCAACGTGTCTGCCGCCCCATCGAGCGGAGAGCTGGAAGTCTCCCTGCTTTCCAAATAAGTTGTCTAATGAAACACTACAGAGCAAATACACAGCCATCAATAAAGGATGCCTGTCTGTTTATCAAGATTACTGGCCTTTTTTTTTCTTAGAGATTCTGTTCTTTCAAACCTTTCAGTGACTTTGTTTGGCAGAATAAATGTCAGATGTAAATAAGTTTCCATGTGAATACATCACAGACAGTTTTTCGAGCTGCGTTTGTGAGAAGTTTCCGAGCATGTGGGTACATCGGCGTGGATGAGTGGATGTTCTGACAGTGAGTTAGAAGACTTCACTCTGCTCGCGGTTCACACCCCTGAGACTGTGACGTCTTTGACACCATGAGGCTCTCTGACCAAAATACACCTCCTCTGCAGCACAAGGTGAGGAAAGAGCTTTTTCTGTGTCTGTTGTTGTGATCGGTGACGTCAAATCGTTCCTGTCCAGCCTTGAGGATGTCAGGGCTCATCTGCCGCATTCGACACGACAGGACCGAACAGGATCAGCCTGGCCTCTGCAAAATGAGTCCTGTCGAGGTGACAGAACTAACAATAGATCTGAAGCTTCATAAACATGGCTGCGAGGCAGAATACCTGCCACCTATTAATTTAAGACTGAATCATGCTCCACTGAGTACATCCATAATTAATCACTGAGCAACTGAATCAACCTATGGCAGGCTGGATTCTACATCTCTATTAATCTCCTTTAATACATTTAAGTAAGTGTTGGATCATAATAACACAATCCTGCTCCAAAAATAAAGGGCTGGTGAATGGAGCTTTTGTTCAGAGAGCTGATTGTTCTTCAGGTTCCAGATAAGAAAACGTGGCAAGTGAAAGACGGTACAACTGTGCTGCAGCTGGGTCTGATCAGCAGCGTTAGGAGGTGGGAAGAGCTGGCAGGTACCAGAGGACAAACACAAGTCAGTAATTATTGCTGGGTGCTAAAAGAAAGGAGCTGTGAGACAATGAAAGCTGTCACACTGAATACATTCCAACTCCTCAGAGATGACCCGCTCTTACGCACACGTTCTGGTTTTGTTCTTGCATCCAGTTTGAGACGGAAGATGGTGGAGGTTGTTAAACAAGGCTAAGAGTCTGTGAGGCGCAGCTGCGGCGCTTTGAACTAGATGCCAACGTTCGTAGGCTAAATGACAATGTTACATGATGAGAATTAGCAGGTTTGCCAAGTCTACTGTCATGTTAGAATGCTAAAATCTGCTATTTAGCAATAAGCATTGTTGTCATGGTGGTCATTGTCTGAAAACTAGAGACGCATGATATTGGATTTTTGTTGATATTTGATATGCAGATGTTGTCAAACTCATTTCGGCTGATTGTTGTTGCCCATACCAATATATGCACATATTTTGTTTTCCACAGAATTGCAGAGAATATTTTGGTCCAATCCCAATTACCCTTGGCCCTACCACTTAGGCCTACCCCTCTGTTTGGCCTGTTTACACCTCAGGGTAGGGTGTCCCAATTTAGTGGGTTGAGGCGAAGTGGTTTTTCTTCTTATTTTTGTTTTAATCGTCTTCTAAAAGCAAGATTTTCTTAATGTCTTATTTTGATGCATTTCGGTGTCTGTATGTTTCTCGCTACTAGTTTGCTAATGTCTCGTTAGCTAACTAGCTAGCTAACGTTACTGTGTTATTGCTGATTTGTGCACGGCAGTGCTGCATTTTACCTTACCTGTCGTGCTGGGACCTTTTCGAAGTGGGCTAACATTAACTGCTGCTTCGTCTGCATGCGTGAAATCACTTGACAAGGGATCTTCCGTTTATTAACCATACTTAACTTCTGCAGGTGAGCACAGAACACACAGCTGTTTACATCATCGAAGGCAATTATGCTTGGTTGCGGTTTCTAGCTCGGGCACACAACAGCAAGCTAGCCTTGTCCGTGCAGTGAGCCGTGAGCACTGTCAAACGTCAAAAGCTAACTACCTGTTGTTGTTTTCTACGTGCGATCGTGTCATATTTACTGATCAAAAAATATGCCACAGAAATAAGCAAAATATTGTGTAAGGGGAAGAAGGGGGGACTAACTTGCATTGCCCCCCTTTGATGGCATATGACCCACGAAATATAACTGTGTCGCTCCTCTAATATCAGCTCAGACTGGCAGGATAGGAGCACAGGTTGCTAATGTAAGCCTAAAAAGCACCGTAAGTGACCAAGTAATGAAGGTTTGTTCTTTTTTATTTGATTACTTGGTTGTTAGTGTGAAGTTGTGAAAGAATTGGGAGCGTTTCTCTCTCCATCAGACAGTAAATGGCATTGTGATAATACCAGGATTGCAACCATAACGCAAGAGAAATCAGCACAGCTCAAGGCGGCACACTAAACGTCCGTTCGCGTCCGTTAACATAAATGCCATCAACGACTGATGACGTGCAGGGGTGTCCCATTTCATAGATGGAGATTTCGACCACTAACCCTTGAAATTCTGTTCTGAGGAGCGCGAGGGCACTGGAAAACAAGGGCTAGGGCTAGAAAATGGAAATGGGATTGAGCCAAAGTCTTTCATGTAGTTGAATTAACATAATATTACTGTTATTGTGATGGCCCACTGGCAGATACACACATACAAAGCTTTTGAAAGTGTACAGGGCAGATTAAGAAATCTACTAAGTTGACAATTCTTGTTGCGTTTGCATAATTAAAGCGACATTTCATTGGCCTGTCATATCGGGAGAAAATTTTCATTTCAGGCCGATACCAGCAACGTGCTGATATTATCGTTCTTCCCTACTAGGAACCATGAAAAAAAGTGGAAGTGGAAATTTTGACCTGCTGATGGTCGTCATAAAAATTCTGTGCATCACCAAATTCGGTAGGTTTTATCCATCGGAGACCACAAATGCCTGTATAAAAATTCACGTCAATGTGTAGAAATGTCCAGATTGATGGCAATGACATCACAAATAAGTCAATCTTAGTCACGTCAGTAAGCAGGCATTGATCTGTATTGACCTAAAGGGAGGTTACCTCATCTGTAAGATGTTTTTAGGTCAATGACTGCATGTACAAGCAAACAAGAAGCCCTAAAGAGAAATAAATCAGCATCCTGGTGTTGAAAACATAGTATCACCTGTCTCTCACGTACTCTCTGACTCTCTGAATCTGAGCTGTTTAGCCGACACTATTGGCTGACGTGCCTGTGTTTGTATCCTGCTGTTAGCGCACACAGACCAGGCAGGATTTTTATCAGAGTTTTCAACAGGAGGTAGAGCAAGTGAGGAATCTCTCTGCTTGAATCACATCGCTCCCGCTTTTTAATCCCCTTTCCTGTCTGATTTCAATTCCAAACAGGCACGACAATAATACACCACCACGGTGATCTGGCTGCTGGCCTGTTGGCGAAAATACTCGGCGCGAGGAAGATAATAGGCATAATTAAAATACACGGAGCTCAGTTAAAGAAAGGAAAATTCATCTACATCCTGGTTCCCAGTGTGCTCGTGAGGCCCACAGCTAGTGCTCCCCTGGGCCAGGAGCTCTCATACCTGACTGAGCAGATCAAGATAAGAACCAGTTATCTTTGCCTCACAGCACTCCACATCCCAGAGGGAGATCACCTCTCTAAGTAGACACGGCAGCATGGGATTTATTCAAACAAGAACACAACCGTTTACTCTTCCATCTACAGACACTTTTAAAAGCAGGAGTGCATTGAAATGTGATTAATTACTATTAATCGCAGAAGAGGGTTTTGAGGAAGAATTCCTGCTCTTGGATGACCTGCAGGTAAGACGTGCACTAATAATGCAGATGCATCTTGTTGTCTGAGGTTGTTATTTTGACTGGGCACTTTGAAGAAGGTGCACAATAAGCTGAGGAAGCAGGCTGATGTAAAGAAAACATATTGAAATCCTTTCTACTGAATTATACCAGCGGTTGATTGGTGTCATCTACACTGCAACAGCTGCTGAGCTGCTCATTATACATCACAGGATTCGTGAAATATAACAAATTTAAATTTTGCCCAAACATAATCACAATCTGGATGTAAACCCTGAATTCTGGTGTGACAGTCGTGGACTTTGTGCACCCAACATCCATCCATCCAACCTCACTTCAGCTCATCACAGTCTGACTAAGTGACTTTACTCAGAAAGGTCGAGGAAACGGGTTACGGGTTTGACTTTGTGCAATATGTAAGAATTGCCCACCTGTCAACTTCATACTCCAAACAAACCTGGGACAGCATATCACCAGAGTAACCGCTAAGTGTAGCTGCCATTAGCTAGTTAGCTTGGTTAGCTGTGCATCTAGTGGTCTGGACTGGGAGTGTGGAGCACCAGGGGAATGTTTGTAAAGGTGTTTACAAAACTAGCACAGGTACAGTGGACCAGCATGGGCTAGGAGCTAGCATGCTAACAACAATAGATAGATAGATAGATATCCCTGCAACACAATACATAGAAAATATAAGATACATACCCCAAAACCGTCAACAGATTCTGATTTAAATTACACAGAATATGGAAATCGCTGAAGCACTAAACCCTTCATGCGGGCTCAAAACAAACTAATCATATGTGAAGTACCACACTGAAATCTCTGAAATCCATTATTGCTTTCACCATTAAAGCTACACGAATTGATTTGTTTGGCCACTTGGGGAATGAAAACACAATATTGACATATAATCACCTCAGAAGGTTGTTGGTAAACATGTACAGTGATCTACACGTCCAGTGAATAAGGAGCAACATTATCACTCATTCAGAGTCGTGTTTCTGGTCCAGTATTCAGTGTCTTTTTAGTTGTTTTTGGTCTTTCGAGGAAAATATCTCACTCTTTAGCAGCTTGTTCACCAGCTTGCTACTAACCGCTTCGGTTTGGTCAGTTTATCAGCGCATGTTTGCTACACATACTCATTCGCTCCGTTGTTAATATATGAAATATTGATTCGTGCTTCTTCAAGTTCTCTCAAATGACTCAGTCTTTGAGCAGACGGAGGATGAACTGGTGTAGGCCCTTTTCATTACACTGGGCTCTCCCAGCCTTTGTGTGAAGAGGAGTCAGATAAGTTTGGCTCTAAACTCAGAGCGACAGAGCTCCAGTTGGCACATTTTGAGAACAATATCTTGTGTGGTAGGATGACGGCACAGTTGGTTATAGATGCTATCAAAGGTACACCACTCTGACCAAATAAAGATTTCCTATCTGGTCAGTATAGAGCTAAACGAGGGCACGACTCCATTCTGCGAGGTCACAAAGGGAAAGCATCGGATCAACCTTATTTTAGTTTAACCTTAAAAATTGGCTCCAGGGGGAATTTAAAATGAAGTGCCTCTTCGGAGACATTATTTTCTTAAAATAATGCTCCTTTTCTGGGCTGACTCATATTATTTATATTTCTGTTTTATTTATTTTACCATTAAAGGTGCAATATGTAAGAGCTTTGGTTTAAAACATGCAAAAATGAGCTCACATCATCAACAGAGTGAGTCAGAGTGAAGAAACAACAGTGTTGTGTCAGAGATGTCTTTGACTTGTGTTGCAGAGATAGCTACACAAGTTAGCATGCTAACCAGCTAGCTCCTAGCCACTTTGTACCTCAAGAGAAACACTCCCTCGGTGCTCCAAGCTCCCAGTCTTGGCTTAGCTAATAGGAGCGCTAGCTGCACTCTAGCTGAGCTTACCAGCAGTTAGCCCCCCCCCCCCCCCCCCCCCCCTTTGTTTTGAGTATAGATCCGACACAATTCTTACTTACTGCACCTTTTAATTCCAGATGATTCATTAAATCTTGATTTAAACTTCACACCAGTCTTATTTTTGAGGACTCCAGATCCTCCTGTCTTTTTTAAGACACATTTTTATTGGCACACATCCCATTGAGTTAGAGACAGAGTGCTGCTGGGATGTTTTCCACGGCACGATTGTGTCAGTATCACAATGTGGTGACTCACGTTTATCATCTTCTCTCCTGTTGTGCCTCCTCCTAGTATGAGGTTTGAAGAATATGACAGATATTGTGCGTGCGTGAGTGTGTGATTCAATATCCGTGTTAGTGTCTGTGTTTATGTTAAAAAGCTTAGTCATCTGACGAGTAATTGAGGTAAAATGTTCAGTTATTATGATATCTTCAAAGTGAACATAATTTAGGGTGCATCTCTTTCTCCTGACTGTTTTTCTCCTATTGACTAGTCTGGCTCCTCTAGCAACACATTAACATGATGTGTTGTCCTCAGACCCAACCTGTGATGCTCCTCTCTATTCAGCGGGCTAACTGAATGCAGAATAGAGAGGCGACCTGATTTAGTTAGGGCCGATCAAAGGGTTCACCGTGCATTTAATTGTCCACGTGTGCTTTGACAAAATGGTCACAAAGCAAAATCTGCGGCGGCTTTGATAACCCTGCAGCACATTTGATCCACGCGAGGGGATGATAAGTTAGCAGCAGTTCGGGTCTTATTCAACACAGAAGATACAGAGCTCAGACATTTTATTGATTTAGAGCTTGCATCTTTGGTTTACTGTTGTGATCTTAACTATTTTTACTTCTTAATCAGCATTTTGGGAAAATTAGCAAAGCCTTTCAACTGTATGTGCCAGCAAAAAAAAAAGAAAAAGAAAAAAAAGAAGAAAATCTGTTGAATCACGAGTGTTGCACCTCCGCAGTCATGAGGAGATGTGGCTGTGTCTGTGTTTTACAGTGTCACTGTTGATACTGGCACAGATGGAGGGGATGTGCCCTAAATAAATATGTAAGTAGCCATGCTGAGTTCCTGGTCCTCCCGCTGCTCTCATTGATGCTATTGATCTAATTGCTCTTTTAAAGCCCAAATGCCTCGACTGAAACGTTACCGGCGCAAACGAGTCAGCGAACGAGGGCTTCAGGGTTCCTTGAAGTGGGTTCATCCCATTCATGTTTAAAACCTCTTGGCTCCTGCACACTCAGGGGATGTATTTCACACTTTTGACTTGTCCCATTGATGGATTTATTTACTTTTCACAAACAAAAACCTTTGTATTTATTCTCTTTTTCAAGCGACGCTGTTTCCAGTTAAGTTTTAGTCAATTACCTCAGTAAGTAGACAACCACATTCCCTGTAACGGCTTTTCAACACACAAGAGCAAATAATAAACTTTTCACACCAACAGGAGAAGCACCACCGAGGGGTAATATGTCTCTGTGTATTTTTAGGGATGATTAATGTGATTCCCAATCCAGGACAGCCAACTGGAGAGGACAATCCTTATGGGACTGTGGATGGAGCTGAATGGGGTCATCACACATAAAAATAAAGACAAACATTCGGTGGATGTGCAGATAAAGTTGAGCGCTCTCTCCTACTTATTGTGCTTATCATTATGATTATTATATTATTATGTGTTTTTTTTTATGTTTCATTCATTTCAAGTAACGTGATCCTTCGTTTTCAAACCTGCAATAACAGATTTTTTTTTTTCGGGTGCAGTGGACACAAGTTGTGAACACTACAGTGACATTATTATATAGCTTCTTTTATTTTGCGCGCATTAACATTAACATTAACATTCATTCTGAGTCATGTTTCTGGTAACCTGGTGAATTTAAGTCCAACATTCATTCTCTTCTGGCTCTGTTTATAGTCTCTACCAAATTGCTCTTTAGCTGCTGAATGCTCCACTGTGTATACCAGCTAGTCGCTTACAGTGTCTGACTGCTGTTTGGTGCAGGTAGTGTACAGTTGCTGCACTATGAGAGCTGTGAGAGTGAACCAAAACAGTAGATTTGCAGGATGGTAAGCTCAGCAATGAGCTTACAGTGAAGCTTACATTGTCATGTGATACATTGTTGTGAAAAAAAATATCAATCATAGATGCTTTTAAGTATATTTTATTATGTAAATTAAAGATGCACTTTGTACTGTCGGGGAAGAAAGTTAAATCAGAAGAAAAGATCTTCATTGACTGAATTTTTCATGCCTAAACAAACTAGATAAACAAAGCTTCAAACAGTGCTCTGGACCTTATTTTCCTCTGAGAACAGCTTGTTTTTTCAGTTATGGAACAATACATATTTCTGAGTTTGTACCTCATTAATATTGTAAATATTAAAATTCTGAGTTTGAATTTCTTCAAACTACATAGTGCCCCTTTAAGGAGCTTAAATACTGAGAATATTTGTTGCTTTCTAATAATAATTTTGGTTGGCTTGATGTCTTTCTACTTGAGTTAGGGACTTTAATAAAATAATTGGTGTGGGAAGGCGGAGGGAATAATATATATGTAATCTTTAATTAAACAAAGAATGACTGCAAGTCATCCAACTTAAAGTCGTCATTGTTCCCTGCCCTACAGGACGATACGTATAAGCAGATGATATCATAGTTTAAAAAATAAAACTGTTTTCTTACGTAACATCACCTGACTTCCTCCTTTGCTGCCACCAGAAAGAGAGCCATAATTACTATCTTACTTACTATGGCCGTCTGAGGGCTAAACACATGTCATTGTAGCACTTTCTGAAAGAACTGAAGCTCAACAGTCTCAAATAAACATGACTATTTTTTTTGGACCCTTCCCTTGATTCTATGGCAAAGATAAGAAATGCAGCCACTCTCTCTCTTTCTGCAGACTGGTGCAAATGCACACACTCCCTGGAGGGATGACGTTCAGTCTAACAACTATCAAGATGATGCAAGTCTATTCTGTTTCTAAAAAAAGTGACATATGAGTCCCACACACTACGAGTTGAGATTGATGGGTAAATAAAACCTTGTTAGAGAGACAATCAGCAAAAGAAGAAACACGTGATGTTAATTCTCTGAAAGTCCAGTAAATACATTTAACACCTGACGCTGTGTTAGAGTAATGCATTATTCAGCTTACATGGCAGGCTTTTGCTGAAAAAAACATATTTTTTGATAATGTCACATGCACAATACAGGTTTTCATAATTTTCTAAACTATCTCAACATCGCCACTGACATTTGACAACAGAGATGCGACAGATGTTTTTGTTGCAAGGATTTAAAAAATGAAGATAAGACACTGGTTTTGAGGTGTTCAAGGTGCGCTGCTGCTGTTGTTGAGCACACATTGTTAGGAGAGGTTTGGCTCGATCAATGTGATCAGCCATGCACAGCCAGGTGTGTGGAGAAGCTCGGCGAGGCACAGGGACAGGGTTTATAAATAAACCAAATAAAGGACGGTGCCGTCAGTGACCCTTGAGATGTGGCTTTGGAAGGGGTGGAAAGGCAGACGTTTATCCTGAAGAAACTAATAAAGCACTGTCTGTCAGCTGGGAGGTGAGTCAGCCCAGAATAGCATCATTAGAGAGAAGCAGCGCTCTGATCATGTCTCTGAGGGGAGATGACCACCACGCTGCACCACACATCCAGCCGAGACCACCTAGCAGGCTCACTATACAATCTGTTTCTGAAAACAGCAGCTCTGCAGCACTGAAATAGAAAAAAACACACTTATGGTGTTAGAGTCAATTGTCATGGTGACATCTCCAAACAGGAAAAAAAAAAATCATTCATCTTATCAAGCATCTTTTGTTGGATAATGATGTGTTAGCTTGTGATAGCTGTCATTACACCTCCCTCCCACAAAGAGTCATCCAAAGACCCTTTTCAACATGATATTCTTTGACTTTTCAGATGTGACAGTGTGCAACCAGAAGATTGATTCACTTTAAAGGTCCAACATTATTGTTTACTAGAACAGGAATGACAACACATCATTAGGCTTCATTGATCCGGCCAATGCACGCTTCTGCACGTCATCACATGAAATCCATTTCGTCATCCTTGTTGGTGACGATGTCCATATTGAATCAGTTTAAAAGAAAAGGGCGTTTTAGTACATTTGAAATCATTAAAATTGTGAACATAGATGGATTTTTGTGCTTGACAGTGTTTTACTTAAAGGAATAGTTTGATATATTGATTCTGAAAGCAATCCTGACACTCCAAAAAAGAAAATATTAGCTGTATTGTTGTGGCTAAATCATTAAAAGGGCACTCTTTCACAAAATGCCCTTTTTATTGATTTAGCCACAACAATAAATGCTTTTTAATATTTCCTGCCTCGTTTCTTGATATTTTCTTCTTTTGGACTGCCTGGATTGCCTTTGGAATAACACTTTCCTCCTGTTTTCCAAGAGCACCCAACACAATTTTGCCTCCATTCTGTCAAAAAGAGCAACCAGTCATCTTTATGAATAGTTTCATATTTTGAAAAGAAAATTGCTTTCTCGCCAGGCCACCCTCTTCAGAAAACAGATCTTAAATGTTGACTGTGAAAGCATCTACCCACCAGTATTTACATTTTTTGTTAGACGACGACCGCTAGTGGCCATAGTGATTATTATCGCAGCAAAGGAGGAAGTCAGGGAAAGTAGTATAATGAGCGACAAGTTCGCATAGGAAGGTCAGGAACAGTCAGGTCAAATAAGCACAGGACTTTCACTCAGCAGGTTGCTATTCATGTCAAGTGTGAACGCAAAAGTCAAGTTGCGACGCACACACGTAACATAGGTACATTCACAAGTTGTTGTTTTTATAAGGTGTATGCAAAGGTCATGTTTGTTTTGGGAACAGTGATATATGTCATTTTGGTAGCCCCTGGTAATCAAGCCATTCAGTCATTAAGGTGTGAAGATGTGAATATTGATACCACTCTCATGTCTATATGGTAAATATTAAGATACAACCAGCAGCTGGTCTGCTTAGCTCAGCATAAAAACTGGAAGAAAATAAAAATCCACTCACCAGCATCTTTACAGCTCACTCATCAACGTGTAAATCTTGTTTGTGCAAATTATAGAAAAAAACTGATTTTTGTTAACCTTTGGAGAGAGTCAGGCTCACCAGTCTTCATGCTAAGCTAAGCTCCTGCAGACTCTCGCTTCATATTTAGCGTACGGCTACGGGAAAAGTATTGACCTGCTCTTTGTAGCTCTTGACAAGAAAATTATCAAGCGTGTTACCCGAAATGTTGAGCCGTTTCTTGAATATTTCCTTGCAAGTTGTACGACCTAAATGGTGTTGAAGTGTGTCTCACAGTCAGAAAAAGACTATGAACCTGACTTTATTCACACTGGCAAGTCTGCATATGCTCGCTGGTTTTGCTGCATATGGCTGCAGTTTCTTCCAAATACGAGGCGTTTTTTTATTATTTTTTTTATTTCCAGCAGTCTTCAAGTACATTTTTCAGAGCTGACTAGACTCAGAAAAACTGCATGCTGCTGCAGATATTAGGTACAAAGAAGAAACAGGAGTATTGAGGACATGAGGATCTACTTTAGGCCCTTTCCACAGTGCTGAGCTGTCCTCCAATGTGACAGTGAGTCTGCAGAGCCGTGGCGGGGTCAAGCAGGAATAAAAGTAGCGCAACAGAAGTAAAGCTGAACACATCACTTTCTCGATGAGCTGCATCAGTGTTGATTGATTTGAGGAGATGATTGAAGATACGAGGGATTTGCACTGTTTTTATTTATAGGTTGGTTAATATTTCAAAGGGGAGGGAGGAGCTGATCCAGCCTTGTGCTGACACTCTTCTCACAGAGCTGCTTCACACTCAAATATGACATCAAATGATGAGACTCTGGTTGCCGGAGGTACAGCTGGCATCGCTCTGATTAGCTTGTTTTCGATTAAATAAAACACGCAGGTCTGCTTGAATCAACCTGCACAGGGACAAAGTGATTGTGAAGGTTTACAGCACTGTGAAAAGTACATGAAAGGAGATTTTTCTGGTTAATATGTTTGAGTATGGGGGCTTGTGTGTCCCACCCACCCAGGATTTATGCCTATGCTTATCTAAAATATATCTTTAAAACAAAAAAAAAGTTTAAAACAGTCTGTTTGAGTTGCTTCTTTTTACCGACACACACCTTTGTAACACTAACGAAATAAGTGACATTTGTGGCACTTTTGTCACATGTTTCCAGATATAATCCATCTGTGTTATGACGTGGATAAGCTTTTAAGCAAACCCAGACTCTTTTTGTCTGTTTTTCAATATTTGATGGGCTTCCACAATTTGTTCACCTTTCCTGTGTATGTCATAAGCATTTGAAAAGGTCAATTGATTCCTGCTTTTGCTTTCTGAAAGGTCAATAAGGTGAATGGCAAAGGCCATACTTCCTGAAGGGGAGGCTCTTTTGTCCCTTTCCCTGTCGAACAAAACACAGTGGAGTGGGGTTAAAAAAAAGAAGAAAATCCAGATAGCCGCTGAAGTAGCTGTTTCATTCATTCCTTAGCTTGTGAGGTGGTCTAATCTTTGGGTGTGAATTTGCCTTCCTTGCCTCACTGGCTGGTGGCAAATAGTCATATGAAAAAAGTACATTTGGCAAAAATATGCTCATGCGTGGCAGCACATCTCTTATTAGCACTTTGCCTGTCAAAGCCGACACATAGAGGCATGAAGATGTCACTGGCAGACTGCTCACGAGCCACCTTCCCAGGTCTTGTCAGCATCTACTGGCATATTAAGAGGAAAAAATGCAAACCAAGTGACACAGAGCAGCTGGGGACCACTTCGGACCTCTGAAACTCAATTTGTTAGAGGGAAATAACTTTAACGAGGTGCAGAATCTAATAAAGTCTTACACGGGTTTCCAGTGATGATCGAAGTGAATTAATTCTTGGGTTCATTTTCTGGTTTTGTGACGTACACTCAAAGGAAAGGGAGTCGAAGGAGCCCTGCAGCCTTACCTTTGGTGTCATAGATCCCTCCTGTGAGTAAGACTCTGACGTCAGAGCTCGCAGCAATTAGTGGCAGCACTCGCTTCGCCGCGTGTCAAGCCATAGTAACTGCTGAGCTCCATACCAGGCAGATGGATACAAACCAGTCCCAACAGGCACAGCGCTGCTCTCCAAAAATTAATTGCTGGGCTCCTTCTCCGGGTGTCCTGAACCCAGCCTGGGATTGTTTCAATGGATGTGTCATTCAGCCTGTCCCCTGTGGTTGGCTGGTGTGCGAATGATGCAGGTCTGGAAAAAATGGCCTGGTTCTGTGGCACGGTTTTTGAGGCAGTGGATGCCTGGGTAAACACTTAGCACATGGCAACAGATGGCGGCAGGGAGCTCCAAGCGTCAGTGGGTGGTCCGCTGTTAGCTGGAGATGATGGGGATGTGTTACCCACTCAGTTTAAGGTGTGCCTCATCTCTCCCCTCTTGTCCTCCTCAAAAGAATCACGAGCAGGCCATTTCTCATCTCTTCAATATCCTGGACATAATCACATCTCATTAACTGTTCTATATTTTGACCAGTGTGGAGACGCCATCCATTCAAAGGGACCTCATGTGTCACGATGTGGTCGCGGCTGATTTGAGGAGCGCGTCGAAATAAATTAGCAGCAGATATTAATAGGACGCGGAGATCATATCGTGAAATGATATGCCAAATGTATGGTGATATGCAGTGCCCTTTCTGCTGCCAGAGATGCACACCAACCTCTGCCTCTGTCTTTTTTATTGTGTCGTCATGGTGATGGGTTTTCGTCTTTGTGTCTAATTAAAGAGAGAGCTTTAGATGTATTGACTATCTCAGATCACAGAACACCTCTCCTCCAATACCTTTTCCCCCGTCGTGTCGTCATCAAACGGTCAATCTTTAATTAGAAACGTGCACATGCGGCCACACAAACAGCACGCAGCAAACATGTGGATGGAAACCAGTAGTATCAGAGACAGACACGGCTGCTGCACTGTTATTTGGTTAAACTGTTATTATCGCTGATTTACTCACGCTGGGAGAGATAGATCCGTCCTCCTGTGATGAACACTTTCGCAAATAAACTCTGCGTGACCTTTGCTGACAGACACTGGTGTCGGTAAACAAGTTTGTTTTTAGAAATATGTAGAAGTGCGAAAAAATCACAAATTTATCCCAGAGCGTGTCAGCAATCAAAAATCAAGTTCTTAATTAAAACACATAGTTTCCATAGTTACCAGGAGAATAGGAAAGGGTGAGCCAAAAGCCTTCCAGTTTCAACGTTTCACGTCATGTGTGCCATGGCTCCTTATTGGAAGGGACATTATGTAACATGAGACTGTTGATCGTGAAGGTGACGTCAAGGGACGGCATCACCTTCCCTTCGAAGTTGAGTTCATTCCTCAAGACTGAGACGCTTGGAAAGAAAACTGAAACAGTCCAAGGAGCCAAAAGAAAAAAGCACCAGTTATAATTAGTCAAATATTAAACAGTCAAACAAAAGAAAAGCCAAAAGATTAGCAGCATCATTGTTTTGTATCATTGCTTGATTTCAAAATAAAGTGATAAAGCATCTCTGTTTGTCTTATTAATCTTAGAGCTACGCTTACTCACAAAGCACTTAATCTTTTGGAAAATAATTACCCAGAAGTTGTTTTTTTTCCAAGCTGCACATAATATCCCACTGGCCTTATTGTAAACATGATTATAAGAGCTACTCTGAGAAAATTCAACAGCTATGTCTCGCCCATGAAGGCGTAACAATGATCTGGCAAACAAATCAGGCAGAACGAAGCTGGAGGGTCCTTTACTCGACATGTGGGGATGCTTAAAGTACATTTTGATAATCCCTGAGCCTAAAATCTGCTCTGTGCCACGGATCGACTTCAGTTGACATTGGCTGACCTTGCATATTTGATAAGATTGATGGTCGTTGTAATAGATTTGGCTAATCTAAGTTGATTACATTTGCTCTTCACAGGGATGTCATTATAGAGGCTTTGAGTGTATCATTAGTGTGTGTACAACATGCAGTCCACCTGTGTCTGACAACCAGCGAGCCGCTCTGCAAAAGTAGTGGAACAATACCCTCTTGTGTCGACTGCTGCAGCTGCAGTCTCGATAATCTCGATCACAGCACAAGAGGGTTTTCTGCATAGTTCCTGCACAGTCCATCGAGGCACAAAGGTGTAAAAGAAACAGTTTGGTTGAGAAATTTGAAACATGAATCATTTTAATGCTGCAAGAAAACTTTCAGGAAAAACAACCAAGATGACAGCGAGCCTGATCGATGGTTAATCTGCTGTATTTGTGTCATCGTGTGCCATTTACTGAGTAGTTGTAATGAACTGATTATCTCTAAAACTTGGTTTGATGTTAATAAACAGTTTTTTTTTAATTAAAAAGAAATTAATGTGGATATTAAATTAAAATCTGTAATATAAATATAATATTTACATATATTATATGAATATTGATTCATAATTCCTCTGGGGTTGTGATTGATTTGTATAAATTTGTATAAATGCTCACTTATTCTTCCTTACATATTTCACTCTGTTGAATTATGGGGTCAACCTTTAAAGGACTATAAGTCATGTGTATATTAACAGACCGATTATTATGATGAGAACAGTCCACTGTTTCTAAATTCCCATGTGTGCATGACTTTTTTTAGTTTTTTGTTGTTTTCTTTTCATAATTTGGAAGGGTAGTTTAAGTTTATAAGAATGTAGAATATATAAGCCTGTTCAGTCAATATGACCGTTGACTTTGTAAAGAAAAAAAGAAAAAAATATGGGGATAGAAGAATTTCTTCAAGCACATATTAGGAGACACATGATGCACAAATATGTTAGACATGAGGTTAGATTCATGACATATTTTTATTTTAATGCCACAAGATATTGGATCACAATAACCCTATCTGAAGTCAGGGCAGATAAAACAAAAATGTTGGAGCCACAATTTTGCTTCATGAAGTTTGAAAAAAGTGAATACTTTTTTCTTGTTTCCTCAGAGAAGTGTGTTAACTGGTGAAAACGATAGATGCGGTTGAATCTTTTTGAATGAAGGTGCCGTGCAGCGGAGCTACAGCGTTTCCAAACCAGCTTTTTGCTGCATTTTCATTCCACCGACCTAAAACCAGGATTTGGTCATTGCAAAAAGTATCCACCTATTTTTTATATCAGTAACAGTTTATAAAAACAATGATGAATAACTGGTAAATTAATGGTTGATTAAACTTAAGTTAATAGTTACTTCTAATAGTTAAATTTACCATTTATTACTGATGGGTCATATCAGCAGACAGGTGGGATAACGCCTGTACAGACTGGCAGTCCATCACATTCTCTTCGTTTACCTTAAAATGAAGTTGATTCATCTTATAATGATGGCTGTACCTGCACCAGTGGTGTGTGAGGGTACCAACATGTTAGTGTTACGTGTCTATATTGTATGTGTAAATGAAATCTCTCAAATGGAGAACCCTGACAAGCAAACAGCAAAGCCTGATAAACTGGGTGGTTAACAATATGCCACCATTATATAATATAATACACTCACATTAAACAATGAATAATGAAACAATGAAAACCTCCAGTTGATCAAATACAACATACTATTAAAACAAAGTGAGGGTCTGCTCCATGTATACCAGTGCTGTATGTAGAATTTAACAAGCTTGCATCAGCAAATAGCTTCTTCTGGATGCCGCCTTGTGCCTCCAAAATGCCAAATTCAAAAAAACAGTCTTGTATTTAGTTTGATGTTTAAGCAATGGGACTCAGGAACAAGTTCAAACCAGTAAAATAAGATTAGATTTGTACGATTTTTGTATCCCAGCATTGATTCGGTACAAGGACATAACAGATAAAGGCCGGACAAAGATGGCCAAATGAAAGCGATCATTGATGCAATATTTTTTAAGATTAAAAGTGAAACTCGAAAATGGTAAGACCTGGTTGTCCCAATGACCCCGTCACTGGTTCATATAATGAACCTTTTTTCCCCCAGTGGCAGCATATTGTGTCCAGTTATCAGTGATGGAAAGTGTCAGACACATACCCTTATCAGTTCTCCGTCCAACAAACATTTGATAGATAGCTGGGCTGGAAAAGTGATAAGGAGATGTGCTCGACAACATTATAACCTGAACAGCATTTTCTAATGAAGCAGTACTGAAAAACATAAACTGACCTGAGCAAAGGTCACAGACCTTTAAACAAAGTCTCACTTAGTCATTGCAAAACAGTCGTCCAAAAATACATTTTTTTCCCGCAATTAAACATAAATGTCCTCAGAGGAAGGAAGAACCAAAAGGGCGTCCGGCTGCAGTCTGTGTCCTCTCATGTTAGCAGCTCAGTGTCCATTTAGCATCATCATCTGCATCCAACAGGCTGAGTAACTCTGAGGACACGTCCCACGAGCTGTTTTATGTCACTCTGGCCCCACCTCATCCCTGCAGCCGTCCTGTCTCTTACTGGTTGAAAAAGACTACTGAGATTATCTTTTCACTCCCTGGTCTGCACTTTGTCCGTCAGTCATTGTGTTACAAGGGGACTGAGTTTATCCCAGGAAAAAACGATAATGACTTCATTACACTTTTAGAAAAACAGTGTTACCAAAGTGCTTTGCAATAAAACAAGGATAAATAGATGAAGCAGGAAAAGTAACACATTATTAAAGAGTAATCTTAAAATGAAACAAGTGATAATTAAAGATGTAATATTTAGGAATCCTGCATTAAAATGTCTAAAACACGACTAGGTCTTTGTTATATATGTCGTTGAGTTGTGTACATACATTATCGTAATGCGTTTCTTTCGAGGGAAGTGAACAAGACTAAATTTAACAATTAATAAAACCTCAAAACTACCATGTGTGTGAATGTGTGTGTCAAGTCAGATAGATTTTTATCAGCAGTGGTGGTTGTTAAATGGTATTAACCATCAGCAAAGCAACTTTGACTGCAGGGTTTATCCACTACAAACAGCCAGATTACTTTACTACATTAGCCGGGAGGTAGTGTTAGCTAGAGTGTGTCTTGTGTGTTTGATGGTTAATTCTTACTATTCGGCACTCACCAGAGACACCCGTTCCATCTTTTCTATTCCCTACTCCAGCTCCAGTCAACTTTACAGTAACGTGACGTAAACACCGACAACAGAGGTCAGTAAACGGCGTCAGATCAGAGCTCAGTCCGATGTGTTCATTCCTCAATTCTGGATTAGCCCCCGAAACTCTAGCTGGCTTTTAGTAGCTCAGCAGCGGCTCCTTCCAGAAACACTCTGCAGATGTCTTGTGTTTTGTTTTGATAAGGAGCCCCCTAGTGGCGGATGTTACCAATTGTACGTTGAATATTAAAATTATGTTAAAAAAGGTATTTCATGCCAAAGCATGATCTTTTCCTAACCCTAACCAATGGTGTTTTTCCACCAGCACTTTTGGCCCTTCCGAGTCAAACCGAACCGCGCAGATTAGCTTTACCATCACCAGTTTTACTGCGCCGAGTTGAGTTGAGCGTGTTCGCTTTCAGCTGTTTTGGGTGTCATGTTTAGTTAATGCTGGTGAAAACGCAACATTTCCTGTAACGCTGCTGAAGACGTTATAGGAAATGAAACGTGTTTGTAACTAAATTAGCGGAGCCACTTTGTTAGCAATGATTCATCGATGGGGACAACGATGACGCCTTCTAGCAGGTAGTCCAGTTGTGGTGGCAATGCGCCGGGCTGCTGCGCAGAGTCAAACTGAGTAGAGCCAGACCGGCAGATATAATGGAAAAAGTGTTTTTTGTGCCTAAACCCAACCAGAGCATAAGCACAGCATTGTCAAAACATAAAAATGAAAATTAAACCTAAAGTAATGTAAAGTTGTAACATAAAAATAATGTAAAGTTTGCAGAAACATCTCAAAGGCAAAACGTTTCACACCTCATCTGGTAGGAATCGACTCTTTAAAGAGTGGCGGTCACCAGATGAGGATCAAACAGGATGCACCGACACATTTGACACTGGATGAATTCACATCCAGTTCAGTGACATGCTTGACCCTTCTGCCTGTTATCTATAGTCACTCCTGGGCATGTGGGTTGGCAGAGGAAGGACGGCAGACGTCTCTGTATGCTTTGGTGCTGGTTATGTCTGCTCCTCCCCTGGGTGTGAAAAGTCCCGTGCAAATTAACCACGGCTGGCTCGCTTTCTGATCCAGTTCCGGATTTCTTCTCCACACCAGCCGCCAACAGCAGTCACACGGATGAGGGGAGATCTGCCAAGCATCTCCTCTGCAGTGCTCTGCTCTCCTCTGGGATTAGCTGCACTGCATTCCTACCATCAGCAGCACCGGGGCCTTCACACACACACACACACAATTGAGTGCAGGCAGTGGCGGGTCGTCTATATAAGCAAACACACACATAAATTCCTTTTCTTTCTCTTTTCTGTCTCCCACAGACTCACAGCAGTCTGGTTTTTACCTTTTTTCTGTTTCACTCAACATCCACTCTCTCGTTTCACCTGTGAGATGCAAACAGACAGAGTGATGCTGTAGGTTGACAAAAGTTTTTAACGGTTGTGGTTTTTGTTGCTTCCTCCCCACACTGACAGAGACCCTCTCCCCCTCCCTCCTCTCACCCCTCCCTGGGGACGATGGATCAGATTGTATGAACAAGAGGTCAGCGCACACATCATCACATATCGCTGGAAGGCTGCAGCACTGCAATGCAAAAATCTTCAGTGTCTAGAGTACAACCACTACTATATACCACTACAATAACCTATTTTGTTACCATGAAAGGTAGCGTATGATCTGCAAAAGAGCGTAAATGTTAGTAGAGACTGTTTATAGTGCTATTCAGACCAACTTTATGGTGTTTTTTCCCTCATCATACTCTTCAAAAGCTTCCTGATTCCAGCCACATTTGGTGAAATAAATCAGCTTCCTCCACCACCTATCACGATTTATCTTCCCTGTCTCTTCCTCGGCCGGTCTGAGGAGGTTGCATCCCAACGGTGGGCGCCTGGTGTGACCTTGGACCCCCGCTGCGTCCCCCTGGGTCATGAATGCCAGTTGTTAAATAACGATAGATGATTAGCCGAAGACAGAGGGGGATTTCCACAGTGCTACTTTGTCTGCAAACAAAAGAGGCACTCAGTTTAGTTGAGGCTTGATTAGGCTTTTCTTCGAGAGACCAGGTAATTCCCACTAATGACGCCCTGAGAGAGAGCAAGGGGGGAGCTTGGGGATTGGCTGACTGCAGGAGGATGCAGGCATGCATGTTGGGAAAATGTCTTCATGGTGAAAGAAGCATCAGAGAGCTCAGCTGATCGATGCTGCAGTGGAGTTAAGAGTGCAAACCTTATGATTCAGTCTTGTGTGCGTGGACTCCAACATATCATCCGTCTGTGAGCAGCCCTGCAGCATTGCTCAATGTTCCAAAATACAGTGCAGTGCACGTCAGTGGCTCAAATTAATCTCCAGCAGAGGGCACCATGGATGCTTTCTATTTATAGTAGTTGACTAAGATTTCTAAAGGGGATTAGAGGCTTCCTGAGGATGCCTTGCTCTGTATTCATGGAAAAAAGGCCCATTTTTCTCTGACTGAGCACTAACAGGAGACCGTACAGCAGTCATGTATAGACACAGTGATAAACGTCTTTAACTTTTCCTCCACGGATGATTTTTGCATGTCTTGTGTCTCATAGTGGTTACCTAACACTATAGCAGCAGTATGTTGCATTCTGTGAGATGCTGTAGTACCGTGTGTGTGTAACTGGTTGCTGTTTGTTGCGTGCACAACGCCGGCATCTAATACACATATCTCACATCTCTGAGAAGACTTTTGCCTAAACCATTTTTGGCAGCACTAAACTTGACTCAGTTGCTATGGACACAGATGATGTTTTCTTTTTCTTTTTTCAGCCTTTTTTTTTTTTTCTATCTGTGGCCATGACAACAAAATGGCTGTATGGTATGCATTTTAAGACCCAAGAAAGAGAGGGAGGGGTGACGTGTTCGTTAGTTATGGCAGGTTAACCTGGATGATGATTACACTTTTGATAATCGTACTGTCGTTTGGTTATTTTCTGTCAAGCTCGCTATACGTCGTCATATGCGACTTCATCCACTGTCGTTTTACACACATGTACTCTTTTTAAATGTGAATCCGGGAGACGGATAATGGTCAAGCTGTAACGTAGACAACATGTGCAGTGATGAACTGAGTCGTCACACAGTGAGTGGATCTCGACTGAAGCCTAAAGGCAACATGAAGGCGGAAAGAAGTGGGAGGGGGGATGGTGGGATATCCCTGATGACGGGCTATTACTGTCTTCTCTTTTGTTTGTTTGTTTGTAAAGGAATACCAATGAGGGTTCGGCTTGTGAAATGAAGAATTCAGAAAAAAAATGTATTATTTGTCCGACACTTTCACCACCTTTGTAGAAAATAATAACGCACAACTGTCACATCCAAGAAAGTACTCATAAAGAACCTCTTTTCAGGTACAATGTTGCTATGTCCTTGTATTTAGAATGTATAACGAGTGTGTACACACTTATTAAGGCACAATATAATGTTTATTCATGAATTTGTCAACAACGCCTGTTATAAAACAGGATGAATAAACAGTTAGTGAATACTTGATAACATTATTTATTTCTACTGATATATAATGATGCCAGGATGTCGTGACAGCACCGATTTTACCAAGATGGGATGACCTGAGAATGGTGTGATTCATTTCATGTATGACCACTTCCTTCCTGGCCTTGGATGTGTAGTATGTGAAGTATGCACATTTTCCAGTAAGAAAGTACTTTTATGGACTAAGTCTATATTTTGATTAGAACGTACAGTGTTAAAGTTATAATTATGTAAGGTGTATTAGATTAGAAAGTAGTTTCTTAGGAAAAAAACTGAGATATTTCATCTATGCTGATTTATGATAGGCTTCAGCTAGCTAAACAATGGCTGACAGGGATTGTTGCAACACTTCATCCTAATGTCAACTAAACACATTTATAACAGCTTCATAACCCACTGTAAGGTCATCATCATGTTCACAACTATGTTAAAATGTGTTGTAACTATTCACTAACTGCTTATACACCAATATGGATGCCTCATAGGAAGATGTAGAGAAAGCCAAAACTTTATTGACTGGTATATAAACTGTTAATGAATGCTTTATAACACAATAATATAACATAAACTATATTATATATCATGATAAAGAGTTTAATGTCTATACACCGTTAATAAATGCTTTCAAACTTACTGTGAGGAGTTACTCATGCATGATTACAACCACGCTATGCTGTGTTATCAACTATTGGCTGTTAACCAATGTTTTCTAACAGGAGGGTGGAACTGCCTTTTCTTTTTCAGTATTTCCCCTGTTATTGTTTTTTCTCTGTTTCTTTGTTTTATTTGGAGCTGAAGTCATTGTTAATGTGGGTCAACCCTCAGTGACCGAGTATAAATAAAGGTTGATTGATTGATTCACTGACTGATTAATTGACTGATTGATTATTTGATTTCAGTGTAACATTTAAATGTTTCTTAATGTATCCAAAGCTAATTAAGATATATCACTATATATCACTAGAAATATGTTATCCAGCATCAGTTAACTGTTCATACACAAGCGGACGCTTCATTAGAGAGTTGTAGTTATTTACAAATACACTAGAAACGTCCTTACATCTGCTTACAACTACATTATAGAAGTTAATAATAAATACTAATACTTCACCATGTTTATGAGCTGAAGCCTCCCAGGACCTGATCCTTTTGCGTGACCACTAGATGGTGGTGTCAAGTCAACCATCAGCCGGTTTGGGGCTGTGTGGCCACCAGGCTCATTATTAGCACATGATGAGGCTGCACTTCTTGAGAGAAGCGAATGCTGGCTATACTGGATGAATATTTAAGAGGGATAAAGGAAACAAACTGAGTAGCAACACATTCAACACAAGTGGACATCCAAGATCATTGTGAAATAAGAAAAAAACACCCCTGAGGCTCTGAGCTCGGCAGCAGCAGCAGCTTTTACACCCATCATGGATAAATTATAGACGGTTTTACTGTAAGCATGTAATGACAAATTAAAATTGTCATGGAGAGGAATGCCAGCTGTGCAGATTCAACCAACCACACACTGAAGTGACCTGCTGGAAGTTTTAAAAAAAAGATTTTCCTAACGCAAACAATAATAATAATATATGAGGCCACTCAGGAGAAAGAGCTGACACACCAAAATGAAGCAGCACATACAGCATACAGTACAAGGGAATTTACATGTTCAGCGCTTTCATAAAACAGACTTTAATTCATCTGTGTAGAGCAAATAGAAACAATTTCTGCAGTGGCACGTCTACTGTTAATCATTTCTTCTCTACCTTCGTCTAACTCCGTGGCCAAGGTCCTGCTACACTGACTGTGCTGAGTAAATGATTGTAGATTATATTGCATACATGTTTTGACTTTCAAACTAAATGGCAGTACAAGATGCAAATATGAGCTGCATGTCTTCATGCAATGTACATTAAACTGGGTCTGATGCAGCCAGGAAATGAGAAACATACCACACCAGTTTGTTCCTGGTTTTGAGCTTGATTTGGGCTGATTGATTCACTTTAATGATCAGATTGATGACATCTGATGAGCAGAAGGGCTAATGATTTTGTTACAGTGGGGAACACACACACAGAAAATGCATTTCCGCAAAATACTGCAGTAAAAAGGGAGAGAAAGGGGGTATTAAAGATCACAACCTCAAATATCAACTCTGCACAGTGTTGCCAAGTCCTGTTGCTATGGAGATTGCATCCTACTGCAGGTGTGAGTAACGACAGAGGAAGTCAACTGTGCTTCCCTCTCTGTGTCTCTTTCTGCTCCTCTGTATCTTACATGGTCCTCGCTGCATGTGTGAGCGCATGTGAGTGTTTCCACCCTCAGACATGCTAATAAACAGCCCTGAAGATGAACCTTGAGCGACTCAATGCGTCGTGCACTTTTGAAACTTTCTCTGATCTCCGTGTGTTCGTCGCAGACACCAGCAGATTGCAATTAAAGGCTTCTTTGTCAGATCTCGACATATTTTTCTTTGCTGCCTTTGTCTCTCACAGAGGCAACAATGGAGGACCTATGGACTGTGCAAATGTAATTAGCCTTCAGGCAGGGTGTGTGCACAGTGTAGGCTGAAATAAATACATGCATGCGTCCACATACTGCTAGGAGATCTCCACTGAACCGAGATGGCATTGCTTTGCCTCGACGCCGTTGGAGGAAATCCAGTCTGAAAAGCTGAAAAGATTTGACCTGGCAAGATGGGATATGACTCTTTCCCAAAGATCTGTTTTTTTGAAGAAAAAAAAATGGCGTGTGACTTGTTTTTAGGATGTTTCTGGCAAATTTCTTTTATTTAACAAAATCACTCAATCGAGGACTGTTTCTTTTGTCATCTTTCACTGATTGCAGTGATCAGCACAGTGACAGTCCCTTAAACACACATAATTACTTCCACAGCACTATTTTCTATTTATTCTATTTTGATAATCCATTAATGATCTAAATCATATTTCAAGCACAAAAAAACAAACAAAAAACAAACATTTGCCATACTCAGCTTCTAAATTTTGAGGATTTACTGCATTTCTGCAACTAATAAATTGAAAACAATAACTTTATTTATATAGCACCTTTAAAAACACAGTTTAGAAAGCAAGAAACTCGGGAAGACAATAATACAGAATAAACGGTCCAGCCAAACACAAGGAAGCCCAGACTAAAGAGAAGTTGAAGGAGACATATTTTTAGGCTCATAATTTTATTTTGGGTTTCTACCAGAATAAGTTTACGTAGTTTAATGCTCAAAAAACACAATCATTTTCTCATACTGTCCAGTGCTGCAGCACTGTATTCCCTCTCTGTCTGAACCGCTCTGTTTTAGCTCCTGTCTCTTTAAGGCCCCCCCTCCCTAATACCTAGTCTCCTCTGATTGGTCAGTTCACACATGCCTGAGCAACAACAGGGCAAAACAGAAAACGTCAGTATGAATAAATACAAGTAAAGGGAATAAAAGTGATTTTAAAAAGGCGTAATCGGATAAAAGAAAAATTAACGCAATAAAGGATGAGGTGACGACATCACATACAAGGAATGGGTAACAGTGAAAAGTTATATAGGTAGGAAGAATATCCATTTGTGTGTTTTGGACTGTGTGTTGCCCAAAATCAATTCAAAGACATCCCCTTAAGCCCTGGAAAACTGTGATGGGCATTTCCCAAAATCGAATGTTGAATCAATTGATCAGAATTCATTTTAAAAATAATGAAAGTAATCATTAGTCGCAGCCCTACAACAAGTTATCCTCGCTTTGAGTAATTTTACAGCTACACTGCATGAAAATTTAAGTGGGAACAGTGTTATTTTTCCACAAGAATTACACCCTCACATTGACTTGTCCAATTCTATCAGATTTGGAGCTGTTGTTATGCACTGCAGGCGGCTGCTGCTCGGCTTCCTTGTGGCTTTGTGGCTTTGAGTCTAACCGAGGCAGACTGAGAGAGGCTTATTAATCCCAGGGCTGCAGCTTCACTCTGAAGGCCACAATCAGGGAAAAAAAAAAAAAAAATCACTCACTGTGTTACATAAATAGACTTCTAATGTTGATCATCTAAATAACCAGGACGAAGTTCAGACGTTAGGATCCAGCATAGTTGATCCAGCATTGTTATTAATAGGGGCTGACATTTTCACAGTTCACGCCTCAATCACTCTATGCAAGCCTTGGCGAGCCTGCACATTTGTATTACGAAGCATAAAAGCTCACCCAAGTGTCCAAATGTGTTCGTAACTGCATTTTTGAAGTACAGATAAAAGCTAAAGATAACTGTCCGCAGTGAAGGAGCACAGGGAGGTTTCTACTTTCACAGCTCTTGCAGCTAAAACCAAGAGGAGAAGAGGAAGGAGGCAAAGAAGAACAATTTAGTGTTACGTCATCATTATCATCAAAATAATAACCTATGTTCTGCCACGTTTCTCATACGTGGCCCATAAAAGAATGAATGACAAGTTGAACACCTAATGATCTGTATCTCATTAGCAGCCGACTGGAAAGGGCAGCAGTTTGATAAACAAATATAAATCAGAGATGGTGAGCCGATGATTGTGGCAGGTACCATTTTAACTCGGTGGATTTTGGTGTGAGAAGGTCATCATCAGTGTGCTGGTCTGTTTTCACTCTGTGTCGTCTGCGCTTCCTGTGTTGCTGTGCCTGTTCCACAGCCCTCGTGTGTCCTCTGCGGCCCCACCTTGTTCTCTGTGGCTTCTACTATGTCCTCAATTTTGAATTTCTTTTCAATTTTTTCTTGGACTGTCCTTTGCCTGCCTACTGTTTGCTTTTTGTTCTTTTACCTGCCTGCCTCACTGTGTCTGCATTTGGGACCTCATCATTTCCCCAAACTATATAGACATCTATGGCACAGATGAATAAGATATGTCAGGCTTTGGCCGCACAAATGATACTTGGTTTAAGGATAAATTCATTGTTGGTTGTGTGCTTTCACAGGATCTGCTGACAATAACAAGACACAGACTACCTCCAGACTTGTCCTTTATATCAGCGCTGTCACACAGACAAGAAAAAGACCAATACGCTGAAGAAGCTTAAAGATGGGTTCATGCTGGGTAGGATGCTGGTGCTGAAGGAGCTGTTGATGCACTGCAAGAGTAGAGATAATAGCGTTTTTATTGAGAGCACTCGTCAACAGTGGTATAACCTTGCCCAGGCCTGGTGAGCACTGGGCTGTAGTGTAAGCGATGGCGCTCTGCCAGGATCTGACCATTAAGGCTCATTAGTCCCTATTGATAGCCCTGATGATAGGCACTCTGAAAGGAGCCGGCCGAGGAAAAGGTCAGCGTTTGGATCTTAATTTGACCTCACTAACCCGCCGCTGATTGGCAGCATCTGTCATCCTTAGATTAAATTGAACAATGATTGAGTGTTGCGGAGACCATACTGGCAATAACCCATGCAGGCTGTCTCATAGCCCCTGTTCTTAAAGATTAAATCCGCGCCTGACACCCGTTATGGCACAACTGTCTCCTGTGCCCATTTCATTTAGGGAGTGAATACAGTCAGACTGGTGCTGGGGCAATTTCTGTTCGTTCTCATATAAGTCTTCAAATTGATGTCGCAGTCAAACACCCTAACCCAAGAATATAGCAGAGATTTTTGTTATTTGTATCAAGCCAACATTTTTTGCTCTCTGGTGTTTTATTTTCAGTGAAACAGTTTAGTGTAATTTCCACTGCTGTCTGTATTTTCAATAAAACTATAACAAGAGTCTACAGCCATGCTTATTGGCTCTGTAAGGCTGTACTCCTGGTTCACTCCTATGTTCACATTCCTGAGGTTTCTTCCATTTTTCTCCCTGTTAAAGGGGCTGTACACCCCCAAATCAAAAATACATATTTTTCCTCTTACATTGAGTGCTACTTTTCCATCTAGATTTTTTGATGTGAGTTGCCAAGTTTTGGAGATCGGGCGCAGAAATGTTTGCTCATGGATGAGAGGCTAGCTGAGGCCCGTGTCCACACAGCATTTCTTTCGAGCAGGAAAGTGCTGGCAGTGCACTTGAGAACACTGGGCTGAAGCACTTGTGCAGTGAGAGAGAAAAAACTGCATGTTGGTTTTGATATAAGCTAACACTATGGTAACAGAGGGTTGACTACTGTAGACAGCTAACAACAAGCTTAAAACATGTACAATGTGTAGGGTGATAATAGCACGGCACTCACCAGTACCATTCATCGTTCGATTGATCTTCTCCCACAAACTGGCTTTTCTGTCTCTGTTATGATAATGACAATTTATGTTCGATAAAGCTCAGGACAGACAGGTACAGCCAGAATAAAATTCTTCCCCATTTTCTTGGTTACCAGGGTGCAGGTGTCAAGTCCCGCCCTGTCTAACGTATGATTAGTTGCCCCCATCACCTCAGAGAGAGACCTCGATCTCTGTAGCCAATTTCACAGCAATTCATCCAATATTCTTCAGGATATTTCACTTTAAATCACGATTATCAGCCTCTGCTACTAGAAGAAAATTCAGGGGATCTCTGAAGTCAATGTATACTATGAACGCCTGAGGAAGTGTGGGATTAGACAACATCAACCATTTCCAGTCGCTGCTTTAGCTAGCGAGCAGAGAGAAGACATGACAACGACTGGGTGTGTGGAGAGAAGAGAAGACGCTTCAAGGAAAAAGGGACTGATTATGTAATGGAGGGACTTGTTTACGTGTCCCCTCTGAGTTCATGTTAGCTGAAGGAAGACACCCTGCCTCTGCGGCTCCTCTTGGGCTCTGCCACATTACATTAATGTCTTTATTCATAGTGACTGGTAATTGGCCTACTTTGAGCCGAGCGCTCGTCTCGTATGTTGAAATGTACAGTAAGGGAAGGGGATGGAAACCGTTAAGTGGGAACGCAAACACAGATATAGGAATGAAAAATGTGAGAAATAAACAAGAGCTGCACCTTTGAAGACCACACAGCAGGTCCAGATCACACAGCACTGAAGTATGTCTGTTTGGTGAGGCTATATCAAGAGTAATAACTATTACTTGACTTTGTAAATACTTCATTTGTAATCACAAAAATTGTATTACTGCGGATGTATTTGAGTTTTTTGGGGTAGGCGGTGAGCTCATGTGAGCTCATGATGGATGGAGAGAAATAATTGTTTTCTGCTTAATTTTGTGATAAAGTAAAGTGGGCATACTTCTCAATGTTACCCTCAGCTTTACTGCTTTTTAGTGTGTTTTGGATCATTGTTTTGGTTTTCCAGCCAACAAACTTTCATCAGTGTCTTTTCCAAACACACCAGGCAGCTGTTTTTAAGCCCTGGAGGCAAGACAAACTTAGCGACTATGGGGGGTGAACATAGTCGAGCATTAATCAACTAAAGAGCCAAACATTTCCCTCAATAGTTCGGTGGAAAACTGGTGAAGATTACTTTTTAACTTGTGATTAAAACGTAGATTTATCTTCATTCCCATTCACTAACCTCGCTGAAGCAGCGTGGGCGGGGGTGACCTCCAGTGTGATTATGTACTGTAATGTCAAAATGTATTTTGCTTCATAACCGTAACGTTACGGAGAGGAGAGGGAAGAAGAAGAGAGAGAAACCGGAGTCTCTGGTGAGTGCTGCGTTCAATGAGAGGTTGATCAGAGCTCAAACACACAGACACACACCCTTGATTTGTGCCGTTGCTCGCTAACGTTAGCTTATGGCAAGTGTATAGAAAAGCTATGCAGCTGTTAAACATTGTTGGACACATTTGGGATAACGTATGTACACAACTCAACAAAATATATAACAGGTCTAGTCATTTTATTACATTTAAATATCCTCACAAATCATCCTTGGCTTTCACAGTGAAATTGTCAGAGATATTTGATGTAACTGTATATAGGTTTATAAAGGCAGTATAGACCTCTGTATCATTTAAATTTAGGGAGGGAGTTCACATCCTGCCTCTTTTGCCTGGATTGGCCAACATAAATATCTTAACTTACCAACCTACTATACTGTATCTATATTGTATCCACTGTATTGATTAGAGCTGGGAGGATGTACGACCTGCAAGGTTAATTAAAGTTAAAACGTCCCTTGCAGAAGGGGTCAAGGTGTTTCAACATGCTGGTTAAGCCTGTGGCTCTGAAGGTATGGAAGATTAATATAACATCCAGATAATCGCATAACTCTGGCAGGTCAAGGTCGATCCTCTGAAAACATTTAAATTTTTAATGATTTGGCACTGTATTTGATTTATCTTTGCAACAGGAGTTCAAAGTGTGCAGAGGAGCTGAAGTATATCCTCCCTAATCTCGATAATTCTCAACCATATCAAGATTAAATTTTTCAAGGTGCACGCACCTTCCAGAAAACACAGTTAAGCTGACTGTGACATGTGTGAAATTCAATTACAGACCTGCTGTGGATGCACTCTATGTAACCCAGGGAGACTGGAGGAAGCGGCAGCCAGGTGGCGACCCTGTAGGCAGCGGCGAGCACAAATCACAATGGCCTGGGCCGCTGCCAAGAGCTGGGATTCTGCCATCACACAGCCCACCAACACTCCAAGAGCAGCTCATGGTCACTCATCACAGACACTCTCCACGCGTCTCTCTCTCTGCGCACTCAGGTCAGTAGAAAGGGAATGCAATACACATTGTTGGCCACTTCGCTCTATAATTCATGTGCTGCTCCTAAAATAGAGTACTCGAACAGTACGCACTGTTTCATCGGCGGCTGCAAAAATAGAGTCATGCATGTGGAGTAAAAAGCGGCATGTTTTCAAATAAAAGGGAATTATATTGACATATTAGACTGTGGTTTATAGTGTTCAGGATGTCATGTCTGGTGGCTCTTTGCGGTCATCTCTTCACACAACTGGAAATCAAAACAACATGCGATTGGCTTATGCGAAGGAAGAAATATCTTTCTGGTTGGTGAAGGCTCAACCAGGCAGACATGAAATCTGCATGTGAGCAAGCACAGACTTCCTACATGTGACCAAGACTGAGCGGCCCCTGGGGATCCTGGAACATCTCCGTGCTGTTATACAACGGCGGGAGTGTCAGCGAACAACACATGGCAACAGCCATCTCTGATAACAATGTATTTGCCCTGGAAATGTAACCAAACACACACGATCTGAAGGTTAGATATTGTGTGCCATGGCCAGTAATATCACTGGACTGCCCAAACACAATGCAGCCAGTGTCTGGTGGGTCCAGTTCCTCCCACCCCCCCACTCATGAGCTGTGAATGGCAGGCCGGCTAACCGGTCATGACACGGGAGAATCAGCCTGAGTTGAGAGGGAGCAGCCGTGGGAGCCATGCCTGCCTGCCACATTGGAGACATGTCAGCCTCCATTCCAGTTAAAGTCCTACAACGTGTTGTACTGTACTGCAACACAGCCAGAAACAGAAAATGAATACGACTCTACAGTATGTTAATATGATCGCAAAGAACACATGCAGGTGTTTTCTTCCAAAATTAACAATATTGCATTCAATCATTCATTCAGTGGGACACTCAATGGGCCCTTCAGAAGCTCAAGTGCTCCCAAAAGTGCCCCTCCGGTTAGTTCAAGTGCCACTTTGATGCAGCCTGAGGTTAAAAATTAACCCTAATGAGATACTAATCCTTTAGATCAGTTATAAGTTATTAAAACAAGAACATTTGAGTGGCCAGGATTTGAAATGCTGTATCTCTACAGCTGATGTGTATCCACTTAACACGTGACATGTTTTGCTGTCTCTGTCACAGTTCATCAAAAAACGCAGACACAGAGGCACACAAAATGAAAACAACACAAGGCAGGTAAAGGAAGGTCCAAGGAAAAAAACTCAAGAGAAATACAAACCTGAGGAAGAACCAGAAGCCACGGAGAACAAAGAGGGAACACAGAGGACACACAAGGACCAGGGGACAGGCACAGGAACACAAGAGACGCAGGAGACACAAATGAACCCGTACACAGAAAAAGCGTGGGAAAACATACAAAGACAGGAAGTGGAAAGTAAATCATGATACATGAGGATAAACCTTCAACATAAAACAGGAAATCAACGAAACCAAAACCAAGGACCATGACTCTTTATCTGCAGGTCTCTAAAGATGTAAGTCGCATAGGATCATGGGAGTTATTGTCATCATTGTGAAACCACTGTTGATGAAAATCTGTCTACGTGACAGAAGTTTTCATAGGTCGAGTTTTAGATATTTTAATGCAGAAATGTTGCATATTATATCATTAAATAATCAGGACGATCCTTCTTGTAGCCTTTTCATTTAACTTCTGTTAAAGTTATTTACATTAAAAACTGCCAACTTGAGAAATCAGTATAAACATATTTAAGAGTATAAAATACGACCCTTTATTTGTGACTTTATTTGCATTTGTAACCGCAGAATTGATGACTTATTAAAAAGGGAAAGTTCACCCAAAAATGGTCCACAAATCATTTCTGGAGCTGCGCAGCAAAACAGCATCGCAGCATTCTCCTACACAACTACGAGTACATCAGCACTAAAATGTAATAAAACAAAGTAAAGACGTTATTCACATCCTTGGCGCCCGGTCAAGCTTGTGCACCCACTTCAGACAGAACTGAATTTTTATTTTTGGGTGAACTTTGAAAGTAATTTTCTCGTAAATGTTTTATAACTGATCTACTAAACATTAGTAAATGGTTTATTAACCATTCGTCATAAGTTATAAACCCTTTATAAGGAAAACGTATTAGAAGTGATACCCCTGACCTCTGCATATGAAATTTCACCTGTGCCGCTTAGAGAGTCTGTGCACGCCACTGACCAGGGGTTTTCCCAGCATGCACTGGGCAGAAGGCATTGAAGCATCTCAGACAGGTCTCATATCTGTCACACTGGGGTTCTTGGCAAGAGAAGAAATCTTGAGCTTTATAATTCATTGCTCTAATAAGTTTCTGTTGAACAACAGCACATATTGTGGTCATTAATGTGGCTCAAAACATTTACTACAGCCGAGGTAACTGTGCCGCAGGCTGCAGCATGGAGGAAACAATCCTGAACAGTTGGGAAGAAAATGTTGGTTGCCCTCTTTGAAGAGGTTGTGTGGGCTCCGACAACTCCGCTTTTTGTCCCAACATTACTGCATTGCAGATTTCCCTCCACATCTCTCTCTTTTTATTTAATTCCTCTCTCCGGAAAATCCAGATTGTTTAACACAACATCATGCTTTAAAGGGATTTCAGATGTCTGTTTGTATGTTTGCTTACTCACTTTCAATCAAATAGGCTGTGACTGCCACAACAGCCAACTTGTTTGTTCCTACATGACAATGAGCATGAGGGAGCCTGGATCAAATCCAGAAAGCTGTTTCTAAAAAAGGAAGGAGTAATTAGTAAATGTCATTGGAGAAGAGTATGGCGAATTAGAAGCCTGGTGGATCATGTAATTAGGACTGGAGCCTTTTCAGAGGCGGCTCAGAGAAGGACGGGGACACCACGGCAGCATCCTCTGCTGAACACTGACAGCACTACCAGTTGTTACAGAAAACACCATTTGACACACACACACACACACACACACACACACACACACACACACACTCAAACAAGGCTGACAGTGATGCATGACGGTTGCAGTTGTTTTTTCTCTTGTTTCACAGATCTGATGTCTTGAATGTCACATGTGAAAAAGAACATGTGGGCTTTAACAGCCACGCTGAGCTTTAAGGGGTTTTCTACATGTGAAAGAAGAAATCAAATTTTATGTAATATTTTGACATTATGTGACAATAAACGACATCTCCGTTCACACATGCACTTTTTTTGGTTTTTACATGTGACTTTTTTATGATTTCTATGATGTTTGAAGTGTGAGAAATGTGCTGCTTTTGTCGGTTTCTGTGTGGAGTTTGCTTGCATGGATTTCATCAAAAACATGCGCATTAGGTTGATTGTGAGTTTTGGGTTGGTCGCCGGGCGCTAGCTGCCCACTGCTCCACCAGGATGGGTTAAATGCAGAGAACCAATTTCACTATGTTGCACATTGTATGATATGTGACAATCTTCATCTTCTTCTTCTTCTTCTTCTTCTTCTTCTTCTTCTTCTTCTTCTTCTTTTGGAGGCACATAACTTTTGCATATCCAATGATGAGGCAGGGGTTAGTGAGTAAAGACTGTTTATTCCACAGATAGGACCAAAATTTGAATAAACAAAAATGCATCCGTATGAAAGACTTATTTTTCAAAGTGACCTTGTGCTGAAAGTGACTTTCTTACAAACACAAAATATAGTGTACAATCTACGTTCTGACAAATTGTTAATCTACCCAATAAAACACTCTTGAAACATGGCTCTCATCGGACATCACATCACTTTTCACACATTCATTTCTCAGTATAAGGATTGCCTTCAGACACATCACCTTTACATGTATCTGAAAAAGCAGGATGGCCTGAAAAGTCCTCACATTAAGCACAAAGGTCGTGTTGTGTTGCAAAAAATACCCTCAGTGTTACCATGTGTGTTTATGCAAATCTATTCAAAACGTGGCAGCGTTTATCACTCAGCACATGTGGCTTCATCGATTTATGTCAAAACAGGTGTTCACTCTCATTTTCTCTAATCACCTGCATTATTTTTTTGTATATTTGGGTTCAAATCTAAGTAGAAAGCCACTAATTGAAGTAAAAAAAAAAAAAAAAAAGGAGGTCTTGTTGAGAAAGACGCTGCAGAGACTTCAGGGATTTATGGCAGAATAGATGAGAGAGCGCAGATAACAACGGAGATGGAGTAATAAATAAATCTCCTCTCTGAGAAGTAGCCAGAGGACTGACAGCAGCAGATTAGAGCCTGTGCCTTTTAAACAAATTGGGTGCTCAAAGAAGCATATTGGCTGTGTGCTCGAGCATGTTTTACAGTGCAGATCTGTAACCGCCGAGACGCACACACGTCTGACGGTCGCCACATGACATCATGGTGCAGTTCAAACAAGCTCACGCTGCAAATTCGGCCTTATTTATTTATTTATTTATTTATTTATTCATTTATTGCCATTTTTAACTTAACTATTAAATGTTGTCTCATCCTGTCTTGCAAAAGATGGATACAGTGCCAGGATCAGCAGTATATAAGTAAAGATTGATGAGATTGACCTTCAAGTGTTTCTGTTTGGGTATTTGTTTCATCTGAAAATAACTAATAATGAATAAATAGATAAGTAAAAACCAGGTAACAGTCAAAAATATGACTGAAAAACAAAAACAACACACAGAAGACATCCGAAATGAGACAATAAAAATTGTTTTAACTTCATTTCCCAGGTTCTGAATAAACCATCAATAGAAAAGACATTTTTTTGAGGGAAAATATCAAACATTGTTTTAAATTGATAAAACAAAAACATCCGGAATAGTAACAATGATTACTCACATCATAAAGGTGAAGTTGTTATAATGTTTTTATCGTGCTGGTCCTCTCAAAAACTCCACAGTTTCACAGTTAATTGAATTGAACTCTTCCAGTGTAATCTATACATCTGATAGAAAAAAATAATGTGATCAATGTCTGACAAGTGATATCCTCCAGAGTCTACATCCGACCAGAGCAGCAGTTCATCTTCTACTATCTACTTCCTGTCACTGACTGCTCTCTTTAAAATGCAGCAGTAGCAGCAACTGATCTTAAACAGTCAGACCAAATGTTAAAAGCTCTTTAAAAAAACAAACTTCACCCTGCATCTTATAAGCAGACTATGGTGGTGGGTTCTTGCTGTTTGTTATTTTTCACAACTTCCAGGCCACCATAGACTCCAGATGACATGTCACACAAGGACGAGCTCACCAATAAACATAGACATGAAATACTGGGAGCTATTACTGAACTCAATCTTAACACATACAACCCGAACATATCGTGGCAGAAATGTGAAGTGTTTGTGACTTTAGGTTGAGAAGATGCTTTGATTTTACTTGTCTTTTGTTTTCTATGGTGGGTATTTTGTCTAGTCCAAGTTTAAAGGATGCATTCACCCAAAAATGAAAATGTAGTCGTTATCTAAAGTTCAGGTGAAACATTTCAGGAGCTTCACAGAAAAACAGCGTTCCAGCATTCTCCTGAGCAACTGAGGAAGATGGGGACATACTAAAATGTAGAAAAACAACTGAAAAAAACCCATAAAAGGGCTCCATACAGCTCGTCCAGCGTGATTAAAGTCTCCAGAGGCCCCGTGCTAATGATTTTAGTTTAGTTTAAGACTTCAGCTTCAGAAAGGGTTCAAATAATGTCTTTTTAAAAACGATTTTGGATCTCAGGGCTTCCGGAGACTTGGGTTATGCCAGACAAGGTGTATGGACTTATTTTATGTTGGGTTTTTTTACATTTTAAAGTAGTCTCCAGCTACTGCCGTTGTTTTTGTGTGAAACTCCAGAAATGTTTTGTGGACTACCAAACCAGCATGAGGGGACGTAGATAAAGACTGAATTTTCATTTTTGGGTGAACTTATCCTTTAACACATAACACTAATATGGCTTAAGCTGCTGGCAGAAATGTAAAGTGTTTGTGATTTTGTTGTTGGGATTTTTCTGAAAATGCTTTTGTTTTTTATGGTCTTCTGTGTTCTGCACTGGGTCTTCTGCCTTGTGTCCATGTATCTACACTCTGTGACAGGGACATGCAGTTGAAAGTTTGAGAAAAAAGAGAGCTTTTTGAGATTTTAAGTTGTAGGCAAAAAAAAAAAAAGAAAATTGTTGCACCAAATTAAAAAAAAAAGAAAGAGAGAAAAGACTCCTCCTCCTTTAGCTCGTGGAGCCTTTTTTAGTTATCCACTTCAAAAAAAAAGCTCAGATTCAAATCGACGGTGATTGCCATGAAACGATGATGAAAAAGGACAGAAATGTACCAAAGAAAATAAGGTGAGCGCACATTTATTCTGCTTCCTGCTAAATGTCTGATCTCTCCACTGAATGTCTCTCACTTCACCCCCTTTTTGTTTCATTTTTTTATCCTTCTATCCTCAACAGAAGCTGCTGTAGGCTCGGAGGGAAACTCAACTTATGCGGCATCTTGTAGAAACGTCCCTGTCCAAGGTCCTGAAATCTGCTTTCCCAAGCATGCGTCATGTGACTTCAGCCAGCACTGCCGAGCTCAGCACCAAGCCTACTGGTTTCTGGAGATTTCATGTGAGAAAAGGACAAACCCCGAACCCCTTCCCCTCTCATCTTGACTGGGTTTTTTTTCCGCTCCCATTTCCCCCCCCTCGTCTTTTTCTTTCTTTCTTTCTTTCTTTTTTTTTTTTGGTTTGTACTCGATCGGATAATGTGGACCTTCACAGCGCTCGGAGTATGACAGAAGATTTTTAGGATGCTGGACTTGTGCTGCTCGTTTTGTTCCTCTCTTTTTACTTAAATGCCAACACGGTGAATGCGTCGGACAGAGTGGACTAAGCCTGCTCTCTTGCCAGTGGTCCGCATTCACAAAGTCAACATCTTTTTTTGCCTTTTCTTTATTTATTTATTTTCTTTTTGATTTGATTCTTCTCTGGAGCGACTTCAGAAAAGATGTAACGACCGATCCCGACCTTTTGTGCATCTCAAGTCCTCCTCATCAAAATGCAGAAGGGAATACGACTTAATGATGGTCATGTCACCTACCTGGGGCTTTTGGCGAAAAAGGATGGTACGAGACGAGGGTGCTTGAGCAAAAAGAGCTCTGACAACACGAAATGGCACACAAAGTGGTTCGCTCTGCTGCAGAATATGCTCTTTTATTTCGAGAACGAGTCCAGCTCTCGACCCTCGGGATTATACCTGTTGGAGGGATGCATATGCGACAGGGCGCCTTCACCCAAACCTTCACAGTCAGCCAAGGAGTGTTTGGAGAAGCAGGTATGGAGAGAGCGCGCACGCACACACACACACGCAGGCTCTCTCTCTCTCTCTCGCTCTCTTTCTCACTCACTGCTTCATTGTTTTTCAGGCTTCATGTTGAAATATTGACGAGGTGCAACACTGAATGTAAATTTCCCTCCCTTTGAACTCTGTTTGGATCTTTTCCTTTATGCGTGTTTTTTCCTCCTCACATCGCATGATGACCTCAAATCCAAAGCGCAGCAGAGCAGCACGAGGTTCCACATTGCCGTATTGCTCTCGTTATGTAATCCATACATGGCATTAATGATGAGGTAACAATATTAACACCTAATGATGTTACAGCAGCCCTGGCAGCGGGGCTCTGCAGTGTTTCTGCTTTAGGTTGCAGCAAACCCGAGCTTCATCCCCCCCCCCCCGTTTTTGTTCCCCCCCTTATTGATGGGATAGTTGTCAGTGGCGCATGAGATGTTAATGGATTCCTCTTCTTATCAGGGTGGTGAGTTTGCATCCTGGTTGCTCACATATTTTGCTTTTGACTTTCAGTCATCATCTTATTGACGTTTTAGGGCGGAGAGTGATATACCTAACGCTCCTGCCAATAAAACATGCAGAAGAGAGAGAGAGAGGGAGAGAGAGAGAGAGAGAGAGAGAGAGAGAGAGAGAGAAAAGTTGTTGCTTCAAGGTTTCCATCTTGTGGTGAGATGATGAAACTGCAGCTGGAGCCCGGAGAAACAGCAGGGTGCCAGTGATCAGTCAGCTCTGATCTAGATGACCTGGATGAGATGATTCAGCCCAATGTGCTGGAGTTTGCGTGCGCATTTCAGATGTTGCATCACTTCTCGTGAGTCGGACCATAAAGAAAGACTCTTGTAGAAAGGTTTTCTTACAATCTTGTTCACTTCAGCGTCACAGATCTCCACTGACTGCTTCTTATATCAGCAGAACATGGCAGCGAGGAGCGGAAAGGTTAACAGGTCTGTTGTTTTGTTGAAAAAAACAGCAGAGGAGCATAATGCTTCACCGCCTCCTCTCCTCTCCTCTCCTCTCCTCTCCTCTCCTCTCCTCTCCTCTCCTCTCCTCTCCTCTCCTCTCCTCTCCTCTCCTCTCTCCAGGCTCGGTGCCTGACTCTGTAGGTAGGGCTGCAATCCAAAGTGAGGCCAGGCTCTTCCTGTGAACAGCTGCCTTTGTGCTGACGAAGCAGAATGCAACACAGTGGCTAATGTTGTGCTCCCACGGTTGCTAGAAAGGCAACCCAAAAAAAAAAAAAAAAAACCTTCCTCTTTTTGTCAGCAGTGCTGTTTCCTCTGCACTGTGCTCCGTTTTTTAAACGTCTACAGATCTCTGCCATCTTGGTCTGATTTCTCGATAGACTAGAGGCAAGATATTTGATTCTCTTTGATTTTTTTTTGTGAATCCTGTTTGCGGAGAGCGAAAAAAGCACAAATAATGAACAGCTAATGTGACAGGCTGCTCTCAATGTAAACAAACAAACAACAAGTGCAAGAAAACATCACCTATATCTCCAACCCCCCCTACCTGGATTTATGGTTTTGAGGTTTTAAGCGATCCCTCCATAATCCCCACATTATATTTATCCTCAAATGCAGTTAGTGTGAAAATGATAATGCGTTTGAGCCCTAGGTTTCTATGGCAACCCTTATTTGCATCCTAAAGAATGATGCAGTTGGACGAGGCGGGGTGTAACACAGAGAGAGAGGAGAGAAGAAGTCGCATCTCTCCTATTAATGCGAGCGCTATCTGGGCTAAATTTGTTCCTTGCAGTACCTCGGAGGGGTCAGAGTCCATTTATAGAAAACACAGCTCGCTCACACTGGGAAACAGCAGCGCCACACAAGAATCTGCTGGAGCGAGAGATGGTTGATTTGGTGCAGGCTGCACTAGGAAATCAAAAGACCTGGATGATAAAAACATGATTGTCCTGCACTCTTTAGAGACTTAAAGCTCCTCATTAAAATGAAAGTAGAGAGATTACCAATGCTTGGTTCTCCTGGAAATATATCACAGTATCTCATTATATGATACTTTATAGTATTGCTGCAGTGAAACAGCTGTTTTATCAGCAAGAAGCAAGTGTACAAGGCAGAAGAAGAATGAAGAATGTCTAATTACGTGTGATTCACATAGTTAAGAGCAAATAAAACTCATGTATCTAGACTGTATGATAGATCTGATCAATGTCCTATCAAACTCGTCTCTCCGTTAAGATCAGTAATGATGTTTAAAGGTGCATGACTCAGCCGTAAACATAAAGCAGGAAGCAGACGGTGTGCTCAACATCGCCTCACACCAGACACTCACCGACTGCGCTCTCACAGAGATCATGAGGGAAAACTACAACAACATGCATGCCTCTCTGCCAGAAATAGATTTTCTTTGACGGTAGGATGAATACCTAATGAATGTGAAGATGGAAGCGCAGTCGGCCATGAATAATGATCAGCTCGCAGGTTGATAGGCGCCTGTTGAACATCTGCAGGCCAAAGATTAGAGTCTGCTCTCCCTCAACACGGAGAGGTGACATTTCACTTCTGGGAGTTGTGGTATCGTCTTATCGTGGCTCACTTTCTGAAATCTTTCATATGTTTTAGTAAGAAAGATATGCAAATGTTCTCATTATACACATTATATAAACCCAAGAGTGCAAACTTATTATGTTTCTAATTAAAAGAGAATATGCATTCAAAGGTTTCCTTGATAAGAAAACCTCATTTTCACTGTGTTATGGATATTTTTAGCAGCCATTTGTTAAAACATTACTTGAACCCACTTTGGACAGACATCTTCATTTGATATAAAGGCAACATTTGCTCTTTTTAACTTTATCCACATCACACTCAGTGGCCACTTTATTAGGTACGCCTGTACAATCTAATGCAACAGCTCTGCCATCACGTCTTTCTTTACAGAGTTTATAATATTCAGTATTTGTTGACATTGTCAGAAATTCGAGGTGTTTAATCTATTTTTTGAAACACCAGTAACTCTTTATAACATTCATCATTAAATATATTTGTTTCATGTGTCGAGCCAAGTGAAAAAATGTTTTTCTTTGTGCTTTTCACTCTGTCACACACGAAAAAAAACAAACTCACTTGCCCCTCAGGGCTTCCGTAGAAAACTGATAAAGCAAAGACATGGGGAATGTAAATGTCCAATCCCTTGCCCTTCAAAAAGTAATTGAATAGGCCTGATCTAATGTGAATAACTCCTCCATGACAGTGTAAAAAAGGTAAACACTATAGGCATCATAAAGGCAAATTTCATGGCAGAGCAGTTTTATTGGATTACATTACATTGTACAGGTGTACCTAACAAAGTGTCCACTGCATTTAGTCACACCTTCATGTCATTTAACCACAAGTATTCAAATCCTTTACTAAGTAAAAATAGTAATAGAACAAGTAAAGATTCAAAATTGTGTTCTATGAACAAGTACTTACATATTATCAGCAAAATGTTATTTAGTATCTAATGCACTCATTGTGCAGACTGGCTCCTTACACAGGAGGAAAAACAACCCAATTGCCAGAGTAACTGGTAGAAGTCTCCATGGATTTGTTGAAACTTTACATTTCTTTATTTTGCAACTTTACATTCTTTGGGTTGAATTATCCTTTTTTGTTGTTGTTGTGACAATGCTGTGCTTATGTTCTGGTTAGGTTTAGGCATAAAACACTTGTAGGGTTAGGAAAACATCACATTTTGGCTTGAAATACCTGCTTTGGCTGCGTCGAACACGCTACGAGATGTCCCGAGGTCTCGTCAAAAGCACACAGCTTTTGTTGGCGCAAAAATTGTCCTATTGTCTCCATGTAATTACCCAGTGGTGTCACACTTACAAATGTTGAAACACAGACTTGAACTGCAACACCTCACCTGTAAGGTCAGGTCATAAAAATGTTACGTGAACGTAATGTGACGCGTATTGTAGAAATGTCAATATGGTACGAGACGCGCACAAATGTGAATGGTTTGCAGAAATGTTAACTGCTAACATTTTATTCTGGCGACCTGGCTGAGGGAATCCCCGCCAAACAGATTTTTACAATTTGAAATAGTAAAATTTACCCCCAACAATGACCTACGCTTAATCTATGACCCCCTAGTAAATGACGTAATAATAATAATAATAATAATAATAATAATAATAATAATAATATTTTTAGCTGAGCTACAGTTGCTAGGAAACAGTGCTTCCCTCACTGTGCTCCATCAGTTGCACTGGTGGGCGAGGAAGATGTGGCTTCCCCAGGCCCTGTGTGGTTTTAAATCACCCGCTTGATGTCTGCAGCAGCGAGGCAGTGGAACAAACACAAAGACAAAAGCAGCGGAGAAGCTTCAGTTAAGCCACTATATAATAGATTTATCGAGAAGCCGTGCAATAATGAATGCTCCGTGTTCTGTGTGGAACATATAACATGTCAGTTTAATGATAGTCCTGTTGTTTCTAACTGGAACCCTTCCTCCTCCCCCTCTTCCCCCTCCTCTCTCCCCCTGTTTGTTTCAGTACTATTTCACTGTCAGCTTCACCCATGAAAACCAAAAGGCGCTCGAGTTACGCACAGAAGACGTAAAGGACTGCGATGAATGGGTGGCTGCAATATCCCATGCCAGGTAAAGGCACACATGTCAGGGAAATGTGCAGACATGGCAGATAGAAGTTGAATTAGTCAGTAGAGGGTGAGACTGCTCCGTCTGCAGGGATGTGGTTTCATAAGTGGGGTCAAAATATGAGGAATGACATGAAAAATGCTTTGTTCACAAGAAAAACCTGACTGCTTTGATGTGAGATGTAACTACACACACTGATGTGAAATTCATTATGCAAGCTACATAATGTGTGTGTGTGTGTGTGTGTGTGTGTGTGTGTGTGTGTGTGTGTGTGTGTGTGTGTGTGTGTGTGTGTGTGTGCGCGTGTTACAGTTACAGAAACTTGGCCAACGAGCATGAGACTCTCATGCAGAAGTATCTTCATCTGCTTCAGATTGTGGAGACGGAGAAAACAGTTGCTAAGCAACTTCGACAACAGATAGAAGATGGGGAAATAGAGATTGAAAGGCTTAAGTCGGAGGTAATATTCACCGTGATGTCTTTACACTGAGGGGAAGGGATGTAAACAAATATAAATACATTATTCGGATATGAGCAGATAATGCGCTCTGAGCAGATACGAACAGCATCTGAATTTTGCAGTAATATTTGCCCCTCCTGTCTCTCGCCAAATGACATAGATCTAAACACAGCATGCTACAAACAGCTGAATTCACTCTTTACAGCGATGGTAAGATCTACAATGTTCTTTGAGGATAAATGTCAATAAATAGGTTTAGAAATGCTAAAAAAAAAAAAAAAAAGTTCAGGATCAATTTTAACTGATGTGCCTCTTGTGTTATTTTTACCTCATGATCCGACACTGAAGCCTTGCAGCTTGAGCTACATGATAATAGATGGACAAATTGGGGAGCTGAAGTTTTAGGGACTGTCTCAAAAGTGCAAGCCGATGGGCCAAGAAATGCTTTTCAGATTTTTTTATATAGACTCAATTTGAAAAATCATGCATCAAGTATGATGATTCTCTCTTGTAAGATTATGTCTCAATTATTTACATGATTGGCTGTAAAAATGTTGCAAGAGCGGGCTGTGCATTCAGAAAGGCTGAACATATTGGATTGTGCAACCAAACAGATGTAAACATGCGCGTCGTGTTTACATTCTGTAAGTTAAACACTTAAGCAGTTAAACTTGTAGATATACTATGTTTGAGGACTCTAAATAGCAGTAAAAAAACAATGTAACAGAGAAAACTTCCAGGATATACTGTAGGTCCAAATCAGGGGTGTAACGATATTCCAGCGGCTCTTTCCGTTCTCGCTTTGTCATCGTAGCTAACGCTAATGCTTAACGCTGATTGCTACCGTTTCATGCTACTGTCATAAAATGGAAGAAGAAGAAGAAGAAGAAGAAGAAGAATACTTTTGTTAAATAAACAGATAGAGCATAACAGCCCCACTCAGCAGTATCTGTTTGGGCTACTTTGGCTGCACTGGGTGTCCTGATGGTAGACTGTATCGGGGTCCTCAACACCAAAGCAAGTGCTGTTAAAATATCCAGGATTTTGTCCTCTCTGTATGAATCACAATAGCCAAGGATTACAGGATTTTCCATCTATAGACAAATGTGTGGCGGCCACACACAATATCAGTCAGACCTGCTGTAAATAGACTTCCTGAATTGGCACAATAACACAATACCACTTCTTCTCCTCGCATCGCTCTCTCATTCCTCTCCAGAATTTGTCTGCGTCCGATCATCACCTCGTCCTGCCAGCACAACAAATAGCAGCTGAACCAGTGGGAGAACGATGGATTATGTTGATTATTTTTATGTTTGTCTCATATGTGTATGGAGTAGCGTGAGAGGACAGAGATGGAAGCACCACTCCGTCACAGAGAGAGAGAGAGACGCGCAAGGGCCAAACCACTTTGCATCTCCTCTCAGAAACAATGCCTCCAACAGGGCCGCGTTCCCGGCTGTACTCTTCAGATCAAATAGTCATTTTACTTTAATGTGCAAATGTGATGCTTGAAATCAAATTATGTGCTGAATATGCATGAACACAGCTTTATATTGCATCTCTTCTATGAAATGCAACGACAATTAACTCTCTCGCCGTCTACAAAGTAAATGGAGACACTTCGCTTCAAACAGTTCAAGGCAGCTTCAGTCTGTCTGTTTTTTTTGTTTTTTTTTTGGCAGCCTGTTTATGTCAATATGCAGGACAGTTTGTTGCATATTGCTTTTAAATGACCAATGTAAATAAATATTGATGCAGAGACACCAGCCAAGTGAAGACAAATAGTTTAGTCAGGCTAATGTCTCAGTGTTGACAGTGCTGACAGGTCCTGTCCTGTTGACTCAGTCACTTTGTTTACATGCTGGTACAGTAAGTCAGAAGAAGAGGAGTGTGTGAGTGGGAATGATTGGTCTTTCTTCTGGCTGCTTCCTCCTGCAGATCGCTGGGCTGCTCAAAGACAACGAGAAGATCAGCGCCAGCCCCGCAGCCGCCCCGTCCGATGACGACTCAGAAATCAAGAAAATCAAAAAAGTAAAGCATACGATTTTATACCTGTTGCAACATATTCAGAGTATCTCAACATGACGAGAACCTGACTAGAGCCTTTACATTTCCAGGTCCAGAGCTTCCTGCGAGGCTGGATCTGCAGGAGGAAGTGGAAGACAATCATCCAGGATTATATCCGCTCACCACATGCAGAGAGCATGAGGAAGAGGAACCAGGTGGTGTTCAGCATGTTGGACTCGGAGGCCGAGTACGTCCAGCAGCTTCACATCCTGGTGAACAACTTCCTGAGGCCGCTCCGCATGGCAGCCAGCTCCAAGAAACCGCCCATCACCCACGATGATGTCAGCAGCATATTCCTCAACAGGTTGGATCCTTTCATAATCATCTTAAAGGTTCTATATCTGAGAGTTTGAACATTAAGGGGGAATCTGTAAGATATGACTCCTAAAGATCTTGGTCACCCTCCTGACCTTTCCACAAGAACAAAAGCTGACAATAAAAAAAACCCTAAACCGCAAAATCTAGGAAACAATGACGTGCTGAATATATTTATGCTCCTCAGAAGACGCAGCCTTTGGTTTGGCCGCTGATCTTTGCCTACTCTTACAGTCTTCAGGACGTGTTCTGTGTTTCACCCTCAACATAAACAGAATTTCTATGAAGAAAGATTAAGAATTAAAAATATTATTTCTCACAATGTAAACTGAAAGGACACATGGTGTCAAGCAAGCTGTATGCTATCTATTGTATCATCCAGACATATAAGGGCTCTCAGATGTAAGGTTTCAAGGTTCCAGCTTGAGTTTCCAGCATGCACCCTCATCAGCCTGTTTAGGATCTATCCACACATTCATCCATGCAGGTTTATGCTGAAACCCTGTGTACGGATGCTCTTATACACATGGCCTGATGTCAGGCTTTGATATACTACTTCGAATTTTGGAAATTTGTAAAAGCTTTATTTGTTTGAGAAGATGAAAACATATTTAATTTACTTTTTTTCCTTTTTTGCAGTGAAACCATCATGTTTCTACATCAGATATTCTACCAGGGTCTAAAAGCTAGAATAGCGAGCTGGCCAACGTTAGTACTGGGTAAGAAACATATTTTATAATGTGACCGTTGTGAATCTCACGATAAATTACTCCACAGCCCTCAGCATTGCTTGTGTCATTGTTACAGTGTCTTGGTATTGATCTCTCCCCAGCCGACCTGTTCGATATCCTGCTGCCCATGCTGAACATCTACCAGGAGTTTGTGAGGAACCACCAGTACAGCCTGCAGATCCTGGCTCACTGCAAGCAGAACCGTGACTTTGACAAGCTGCTGAAGCAGTACGAGGCCAAGCCTGACTGTGAGGAGAGGACTCTGGAGACCTTCCTCACCTACCCCATGTTCCAGGTTAGCTCATTTGTCTCACTGATATACACGAGAAATAAAGGCAGACCCATTTATTTGCTGCAGAGCTGCAGCCTGGAGCCAGATTTTGTCGTTAATTCTGAGCTCTCACAGCCGTTCTGGGCCAAGTTCCTCTCTCCACATATAAATGTTACCCTTGGGCCATATAATTCACCAACTTAATACTAGTTGGCAATAGCTATGCCAGTGAAACCCAGTTGTAGCTGTCTGTAAAGCAGTTGGCCGCTTTGTTTTCTGGATAGTCAAACCTGGACGTCTTTTAAAGGCGCTGCCTGTGATCCAGATGTTAACAGAGAGAGAAGGCCCGTCATCAAGATCCAAAATAAACACATGAGTTCCAACTGGAATGTGCTATTAGTCCCATAATGGTATTTTCCATCTACAAATTGAACTCCTTGAATATTCTTGAATATTGTTTATATCATGTACATGTGATGTATGCTGCTACAAGTTAGTTGTCTGAAGTCCAAAGCCATTTTATCCCGTGCTCTAATATCTTAAAATTGTCACTTTTGACTTTAAAGGTGCCCTGTGGAGTTTTCTTGTAAACAGAGCTTCTGTAGTCTGCTTACTTCTTGGTAACTAACTAGCTTACTAGCCAGTGTTACATTGCTAGTGTGGATTTTATCTATATAGACTTATTTATTAGCCCCCAGACTCTATGCTGCTATACATTTTTTGTTGTAGCGACATCTATACCTCTACTTATTGGAGGTACCACAATGTGTAAGATGAATGTGAGCAAAATGGCAAATGGCACATATGATTAAATAAAACCCTTGTAACCAAATGGACTAATTTCCACTTGAAAATATTTTTCATTAATGCATCCTGGCCTCTATTCTGGCCATCATGGCTCAGTCAGGACTTGGCTTCAAAGACCCGCCTCCTCCTTGAGCACTCATTGGCTCCGTGAGCGATGTCCCATATTGTAGCAGCGCTGATCAAAAACAGAAACAGCAGGCATTTGTCTGCTCTTGCTCAGAATATCCCTGTAGTGTTTTTCATGTCTATAAAAAGCTGTTGTTTTTTTTTTTTTGAGCTCGGGCTTTAATAACGGCTCCTTTCTGGCGAGGCACGCAGTTTCCCGACAGTCCACTCTGCTGGGGCCTACTGCAGGCTGTGCTGTGTTGATAATAAATTTTGCTGATGAGTGTAGATTGTGCTCTCCGCTGATCTACTTCTCATTAGTGAATGTGCACGTGTATATTCCTGCGGGTGCGTCGTTGTGTTGCTGTTGTTACATTTATGCCTGCATGTAAGCTGTTATATTTGAGTGTGACTCTCTTTCTCTGTAGATTCCTCGCTACATTCTTACGCTCCATGAACTCCTGGCCCACACACCTCACGAACACATAGAGAGAAACAGTCTGGACTATGCCAAATCTAAGCTGGAGGAGCTCTCCAGGTACTTTTGTGTGACTCAGTTAAAGTCAAGACACACACATGGGGCTGGGTACAGAAGCCCTGAGAGTTCAGTGAGACATCTTTTTGATTTAGGAACAGGTGAAAGAATTTTTTTTTTTTGAGAAAATGACTAGATTACTGGATTAGATGACTGGATTTTGTTTTTCTCAGTTGCCTCTCAGGGCTTCCGTAGCAGGGTGATATGACCTTTAAATAATATTGTGATATTTTTAGGCTATAATGCAAAACACAATATATATCTTGATATTTTAAAATCTCCTCAAAAGCACTTTATAAATGCTAGGACTGGGTGACAAAATCTAATATCTCAATAGTTTTCACCAAAAAACACAATTTTGATATTTCAACAGTATTGGAAGGATGATTATTGGGACACAAAAAATAAACACAGTGATATTTTTTAAAAACATAATCATTAGTAATGTGTATCTGACTATGTGGGTAAGACAGCTATTAGAACAGATAGAACAGTCTGGTCCTTTAAGACCAGGAAAAGACTAAACTTATGCCATATCACAATATTACAATATCCTAAATCTAAGATAATGTATGGTCTGATATCAAGATAACAATATTATCTTCTTCAAAAATGTTAATGTTATTTCCTGCAGTTAGCAAATAACAAATGTCCAGTATGATAAAAATGGTTATCATGTTTTCTATAAAAACAGTAGCATAACAAAAGACTCAAAATGTTAGAGAAAGTGGGAGAAAAATCATGAAATGAACATCTACAGTAAGATTTAATGTGTTTGATCCTGTGCAGCCCCATAAAGATCAAAGAAGAATGACGAAATGTCCCTTTTCCCTAGAATCATGCACGACGAAGTGAGTGAGACTGAAAACATCCGGAAGAACCTGGCAATCGAGCGCATGATCGTGGAGGGCTGCGAGATTCTCCTTGACACCAGCCAGACATTTGTGAGACAAGGTAACTCCTGCCGTCAAGTGTTGTACTTCAGATCCCGGCAAAGAAAAACCTCCAATTCCACAGAAAAGCATCATTGCAGCAGAGGGGGGATTTCCTGTCCCTCCTTACCTGTCTGACAGCCTGATCCTGCATCTTCAGCTTCAGTTTTTAAAAAAGACCCATCTCTCTCTCTCTCTGTCTCTCTGGGGATCAGCATGTACTCCTTGTGAGGAGAGTCTTTAATTTCCAAGTGTAATTAGACTGTTCAGAGGCAAACTGATGATGAATCTGGGACTTTAAATGTCACACATCCCCAACAGGCCCTGACGGATGAGGAAAGGGAAGACAGAAATGCTAGATTATCTAATCCCTAGTACGTCTTTTATTCAGTTTCTACACAGTCCCCACCTTATGCTCCTTTTTCCGCCATCCTCGCCTCTTTTCCACTTATATATGTATCTTTCTCCCTCTCCTCTTTTATTCCAACATCCAGGGTCTCTCATCCAGGTGCCGATGAGCGAGAAGGGCAAGATCACCCGTGGGCGACTGGGCTCTCTGTCTCTGAAGAAGGAGGGGGAGAGGCAGTGCTTTCTCTTCTCCAAGCATTTAATCATCTGCACCAGAGGTTCTGGGGGAAAGCTTCATCTCACCAAGGTGGGCCTGCGCTGCTGAGCTAGCTGCTTCTTATTTCAAACGCCGCAATCTTACGGCTCCGCATAAAAAACCCCTGAATCTCTGAGCTAAATTGAACGGATTAACTGACAGGAGATGAAAGCTACAGGGTTAGTGATGTCGTGGCTTTTATCAGTGGCGATGACCACTGGCAGCTACATGCGCTCATACAAGCCTGCTTACACACACACAGGCTCAGTGTATATGTTTGAAAGCAGCTGCTTGATGTCACTTCAACGTGTGTAGTGGTGGTAAATTATTACTCCACATTACTCAACATTACAAAGGAAGTCCAAGAAGTCCCAAATCTTTCAACTTAAAACCTTAATTATCATTACAGTAAAACTATAGCTACTTCTTGTGAAATGTCGTTCATTTTTCAGGCTACTTCAATATTTCTTACTCCCTAAGCTCCATGTTCGGTCAACTCCTGAGGGAAATATCTGCCTCTTTAGCTGCCATATGCTCCTCTACGTTCACCATCTAGTTGCTAAAAAAGTGTCTGCCTGCCGTTTGGTGCTGAAAACACAACAACACCATGAGAGCAGTAAGAGTGAGCCAAAACAGTAAAGTTGTCAGGTGGACAGCTAAACAATGAGCGGAAAGTCGCTATAAAGCTTTTCCGAGGGGGAGCTGCAGATTCAGGTTATAAATTCTCTGTGGGTTCATCGCTAAAAGTGCCCCCTTTCACATTTCATGCATTGCTATTATATGATACAGCTGTTTGAGAATTATAATCCTCAAGCTTCTTATGAAATCAGACCCCATATGCAACCCTATTAACAGTTTTCACTGTAAGTGCAGGGTCTTCACATGCACAGGCTTCGCAGTAAATGACGCCTCCATGTAGTCTGCAGTTCCTCTCATTTTACTTCAGCGTTTCCTGCACCACTTAGGCAGATGATGTCAAAGTTCAGCAGCATATGAGGCAAAGTCTTATGGAATAAAACTAAGCTGTTTTCACAAACACATCCGTATTTTTAGGATATTTCAACAGCTGAGATCAGATTTACTTCTAAAATTCATAACACCAGTCAACTGATGAACCCTAACCTTTGAAGTGTAAACGTATGGTGGGTTATGCAATTTTACAGCATGGTGAGTCAAATGAGGCTCATGCCAAGGAACTAAATGTATATTGTATGTTGTTTTCAGAATGGAGTAGTCTCGCTTATAGACTGCACTCTTATGGAGGACCCTGAGGGAACAGATGATGAGTGTGAGTGTTTTATTCATATAGTAGCTTATAAAAAATATGCATCCTATGTACCATGTGTTATTACTGCAGTGTCCCAGAATCTATTAATATTTGGAACAGGCAGGTAGTGCCACTAGAAAGTACAACAGTCTCTAAATAACTAAATATAAAAGATGAAATGTTGACTGATTTCCTTATTTTTATACAAAAAATGATTTTTTTCATTGTCTTTTGTGTATAAAAAAAACACTTAACATGTATGTATTTTTATGCCTTTATAGTAAAAAATGACATCGAGTTATGTCTTTACGTTTTTGCCTCAAAGCCAAATCAGACAAGAGCGGCCAGGACATGGAGCACCTGGACTTCAAGATTGTCGTGGAGCCGAAGGACAGCCAGTCATTCACAGTCATCCTGGTGGCCTCCTCCAGGCAGGAGAAGTCTGCATGGACCAGTGACATCAGCCAGGCATGTCAACATGAATCACAGTCTCCGACAGTCAGACGAGAAGCCGAGGATGTCGGCAGAAAGCCTGCAAGTTTCAGAACTCGCTAACATATCCTCTCTGTTCTCCTCTGCTGCATCTGTCCTACAGTGCATAGACAACATCCGCTGCAATGGGCTAATGATGAATGCTTTTGAAGACAACTCCAAAGTCACAGTGCCACAGATGATCAAGTAAGCCTCATTTTTACCGTAGATGTACATGCAGCTCTGTGCAGCTTCTCCCTCTAAGGTTGTTTGTCTTTTGTTTTCCTGAGCAGGTCAGATTCAAGTCTGTACTGCGATGACGTCGACATCCGCTTCAGTAAGATGATGAACTCCTGCAAGGTGCTGCAGATCCGCTACGCCAGCGTCGAGCGCCTGCTGGAGAGACTGACCGACCTCCGGTTCCTCTCCATCGACTTCCTCAACACCTTCCTGCACTCCTATCGCGTGTTCACCACTGCTGATGTGGTGCTAGACAAACTCATCACCATCTACAAGAAGCCCATCAGTGCCATCCCGGCTCGGTGAGTCACATTTGGACAGATCTGAACGTTGCGAGGTTGTTGACAGCATTTGCAATGAAAAACAAATCTTATTTGTGATGTTTGGCATCCTTCCACCCCTTACTGTGCTGCATAAAGATGAGATCGATCTATAATGATGTAAAGCTTTGTTGTCCTCTCGTGAATGCAAGGCATGGGCAGGCGCCAAAGGGGCTTGAACTTTAAGGTTTAACTGCAGCCATATAAATTTATGAAATTGTGAGTAGTTTCACTTGAGGAATCTCAGTTCGAACATAAAGGCAGTGTGTGCTCTATAGCAGTGGTTTTCAAATGATCTGTGCCCAAGTTACACCAAAGGGCAAAATCTCAAGGCACACCTGTATTCATATCTGTGTCATAAGCCTCTATGACGTGTTACCTAATCACTCTGTACACATTTATTTTTGTTTTTTCTGGAAGGTTTTTAAAGGATTTTTTTAAGGTATAGAATTTGCCTCCAGATTTGGAAATTAATGTCTACAAAGGACTGATATAGTAAATAAAAACTCATTCATTGTGTGTTGTATAATTGTACATTGCAACAATAATCTGTGATTGTAACAAAATCCCACGACACACCACAAACAACTGGTAAGGCTATATGTGTTAGCCAATAGGTAATAAGGCGCTTATAGCCATTATCAGATGCTTATTAACATAATTATGTTTTAAAAAGACTATATAAGTGTTAATAACCATCATAAACATGTTTATTGTTTGACATTAACATTTATAAGAAACTTTATACAGACTGCTTGACAACATAGATAAAGCCTTGAGTTACTTTTAATTGTACAAACACATTCATTGAGTTTAAGTTACAGTTGTAACTGCTGAGCTTTAATTGGCTGACCTGAATAATTACTTTATTCTGAACTTATTAACAGTTAACTATGTTCTTGCAGCTACCTGAGCAAGAAGACTGCCTTATTAGGTTGAATAAATCCTTATTATTAGAGATGCATTTTATTTGCCTTTATTGGTTTATTGACACTTGTATTCATTGTAGTTATTAGCAGATTCTTCACATTTGTTCTGACAGTACTGCCAGTGAAGTTCATTTAAATTTGAATGTGAATTTCATTAAGGATGGATGTAAGGAGGGTGAAATGTGAGTCTAGTCGGTGTTCAGAGATATTGGTTACACGTGACAGAGTTAGTGTTTAGATTCTGTATCTGAACAGTTACATCCGGTGATCTTTGAAGCTTTGTGTGTGTATTTGGGGAGCTTGTTTTGTTGGTTAATGTGAGCAGCAGCAGTCGAGGAAAGCAGGCTCTATGATGTTTCAGTATCACTGTGCATGTGTGCGTGTGTGTGTATTTGTGTGTTCAGTAGTCGAAGGTAGTAATTGGGTCCGGTCTCTCCTGCCTGCCTGGGAGTGTCTCAACTGGGTCCTGTCGCTCTGTGGCAACCAACCTCAGTGCTGCAGGACCCCACCCTCCCCTCCCTCCCTCTCTCCTTGTCTGCAAAAGATCCATAGTGTGAAATATTGACGGAGCGTTGCGGTGGGGCTCGCTCGCCTCTCCACAGGCTGAGAGCGCGGGCCCCTCTGTGGGGCTCAGATCACGGGGAACTCCCCATGCCCACGCCCTGCAGCATGCTCTCCCGTGGCGCTTGTCATGTCACTGTGAGACACCTACACTTGGCTGCTTGTGTCAGCAGTGGCCATGCGCACTATCACTCGCTGTGCTATTTATGGGAACCCGTGAGGTCGCCAGGAGGGTGGCAGGGAGTGGGAGAGGTTTTTCTGCAACACTGCAGCTTGTATCCTGCTTTAAAACGACGAGACACGGCTGCAGAGAGACTTCTGGTTGCTGGGCTGCATAAATTATTTAGGAGGTGTTGTGTATTTAGCTAAGCTCTTAAAACATGAGGTATGGTTACAAATATCAAAGAAAAACACACTCTTATATGTCCTAAATTCATATGCTTATATCCTCCCTTGATGCAGGTCCCTGGAGTTATTCTTTGCCAGCAGTCAGAACAGTAAACTTCTGTATGGAGAGCCTCCCAGCTCCCCCAGGGCCAGCAGAAAGTTCTCCTCACCTCCCCCTCTCGCCATTGCCAAGAATTCATCCCCAAACCGCCGGCGCAAGCTCTCCCTCAACATCCCCATCATCACTGGGGGCAAAGCTCTTGACCTAGCTGCCCTCAGCTGCTCCTCAAACGGCTATGCAAGCATGTACTCATCCATGTCACCATTCAGCAAGACCACCTTGGACATCAACAAACTGTATGTGTCCAGCCCTAGCGCAAGCAAAATCCCTGACGAGGGAGAGGACAAGAAGGACAAGGCGGAGGATACTCCCGTGTCCAAACAAGGTAGGTCATCAGGCCAGTCCTCAGCAAATTACTCCAACTGTGATCTGCTGTAATGATGTTTTTAATGATCCGCGTGATTTTGTTGATGCAGATCTCTCTGTGCGAGAAGAAAGTGACAACGATCCAAACCAGAGTGATGACGGGGACGCAGAAGCCTCTCCAACTAAGTCACCAACCACCCCGAAAAACCTCAAATGCAAAAACTCCTCAGGTACATTGTGTCCTAGATTATGTGCACGACTCAATAGTGTCATAACCAAGCTTGTAACATGCCACCTGTATCCAACGCCTCGGCCTGTTCATCACCGAGCTCTCGTCAGTGTTTTTGTTTGACCACAGGAACAGACTAATACAAACAAAGCTGAAAATATTCTTAGGTTTGTAAAAAGGTTGTGGATTAATTATTTTATACGGCCTCATTTTGCATTAGCTCACACGGCTGAAGCGTAATTTATATTAAAATTAAACCAGTTGATGATCATGTGGGGAAAGCCAATGCTTGGCTTCAGTAGGTGTTAGGGAAACTTGTGTCATAGCAACTACATCAAGAGCGTGTTTTCCCTTCCGCCCACAGCGATGAGGCTGTTTCACTGGAGCCAAGATTATCTGCGCCTTCTACATCTTATGACAAAAATCACACGATGGGTTTTTAAAAGAATCTATCGTCGGAAGTCAAGAATTAACAGAAATTGTGAGGCAGCGAGTGTCTCACAATGTGTAGGATCCTCGGCTGCTTGTGATGTATCGATGTTCCCGGGATTTAAACATAGCAGACTGCAGAGAATCTGTTGATTCCTCTGTTATGCTGATATTTGGTGGCTATATTTAGCTGCAACCATCTTGAATATCAAAGCCTCTTGTGAAGGCAAGTCTGGAGGGAAAGAGTCATGTTGGCTTGTAGTGCCCCACAGTGGAGACTTGTGCAATGACACTCAGGCTACTCTGCAGTCTTTACAGTAACACAGTTGATACAAATGATATTTTACCAACAGTTTTGAGTCATATTTAATGTAAAAACATGCTGTTCCTTATGTCCTTCCTCTAACTGACCACCCATTTATTTAACATGATGCCAAAATCAATCTCTTGCCAGTTTCCAGAGGCTTATTTTCTTTGTCTCTATGCTTCCCTGTAGAGTTTTCCCTGTTTTCCTACAACAACGGCATGGTGATGTCCTCGTGTAGAGAGATGGATAACAACCGCAGTGCCCTGTCGGCTGCCTCTGCCTTCGCTATTGCAACAGCTGGAGCAAATGAGGGCACACCTACAAAGGAAAAATATCGGCGGATGTCCCTCGCCAGCACTGGTATACACACTGATCCATTCTTATATAAGGACTCAGGTCTAGTCAGCTTTCAAGCATTGCAAAACCACCCCATGTCAGGTTCAATTTGCTCGAATTTTAGATTTATGGATTCTTCAAATTTTGTTTTTCTTTGTTGCTAAAGCTGTATACATCATAGTGATGAGAGCTCAGTGTAAAATCTCATCTCATCACATCTCCTGCAGGCTTCCCAACAGATCAGAGAAATGGAGACAAAGAGTTTGTGATCAGACGAGCAGCGACCAACAGAGTTCTGAATGTCCTGAGGCACTGGGTGTCCAAACACTCTCCGGTAAAACATCCCAACACATATTTATAGGCACAGTTCATAACACTGTCATATTAATAATGGTTGTGTATATATATTCATATCCTGACTCACTGCTTCTGTTCACATTGATTCTGCAGGTGAGCTGTGAAACATGAATTCAACACTTAATTCTGCAAAATGTTTAGAGTTCTGTGTGTGTGACCGGAGAAAACCCCATGAATTTTTGACTTAACAGAAAACTTGAGAGTTTGATTTCGATCATTTAATCGGTTCAGTGTTCAAAAACATTATGTGAAATGAATAAACTGGAGGTTTCTGTGTTCAAGCCACTTGTATGTGTCTGTCTGTCTGCCCCTCTCCAGGATTTTGAGACAAACAATGAGCTGAAGACAAAAGTTATTGCCTTCCTGGAGGAAGTGATGCATGACCCGGAGCTGTTGACCCAGGAGAGGAAAGCAGCAGCCAACATCATCAGGTACTGTCATGTGTTGTTTGATCACCGGACTACAACTTATTATATGAACCCGACATTTGGAAGGATTTATGATGCTGCACACATCTCAGGGCTTGAACTTCTCTTTTCCCATCTGTCAGGACTCTAACTCAGGAAGATCACGGTGACAATCAGATCACCCTTGAAGACGTGACACAACTGGTGAGTTAATGTTTAGTGTGGAGCAGTTATGAAGGTGCCGGAAGCAAGATTATTTTTAAAAATATGCAAATATATATCTGCAATTATGCAGTTCAACCAGAAGCACAATGTGGGGCTTTTCTGAAGAAGACATTAGAGCTGCAACTCAAAATGATTGTCTTGTTTCTACATTTCTCTACCCAAAGCAAGTGAAACATCATAATCAGTGAACCTTTGCTCAGCCTTCAGATCACTTGACATTAACCGTTTACCAACATCTATTCAACAGACTTTTGAATATTCATGTTCTGCTTTTTTACTTACTGTACATGCCACTTTTCACAGGCTACAGTTCCAATCAATTTTTGGCTGCTTTGTTTCTCCTAGATGGAGGGAGGGAAGTGCGATCCTTTCGAGAACCACTCTGCATTGGAGATCGCAGAACAGCTCACTCTGCTGGACCACGTGGTGTTTAAGGTCATCCCGTACGAGTGAGTGCCATCGCATCTCAGCTGACAACAGCCGTACAGAAACGAACCGAGTCAGTGTTCACATTTTCTTTCTGTTAATCTGTCAACAGGGAATTCTTTGGACAAGGCTGGATGAAGAACGACAAGAATGAGAAGACGCCGTATATCATGAGAACAACAAAGCACTTCAATGATGTATGTTTCGATCAGCCAAACTTTTTCACTGTGCATCTTGATTTGAGGGGGAAAACAATCGTTTCTCTCTTTCTCCTGCCAGATAAGCAACCTTATCGCCACGGAGATCCTGCGCTGTGACGACGTGGTCACTCGAGTAGCCGTCATAGAGAAATGGGTGGCTGTGGCCGACATCTGTCGCTGTCTCCACAACTACAACGCCGTGCTCGAGATCACCTCCTCCCTCAACCGCAGCTCCGTCTTCCGCCTCAAGAAGACCTGGCTCAAGGTTTCCAAGCAGGTGCGCGTCTCCTAATGTGCTGTCTGTTTAGTTTTTTTCTTCCTTTCTCTTCTAACTGTGCTCTTGATAACCTTTTTTTTTTTTTTCAGACAAAAGCTTTGATTGACAAGCTGCAGAAGCTGGTCTCATCAGAAGGAAGGTTCAAAAACCTGAGAGAGGCTTTGAAGAAGTGAGTTCAGTTCAAGGACATAGTTTTGCACTGGATCAATAACGCAAACATGCAGGACAAGTCAATAATGTGTGTGTGTTTTTTTCCCACCAGCTGTGATCCTCCCTGTGTGCCCTATCTGGGGATGTACCTCACCGACCTGGCTTTCATTGAGGAGGGGACACCAAACTACACCGAAGACAACTTGGTCAACTTCTCCAAGATGAGAATGGTGAGATGTTCGGTGGCCTGTCGCCTGAAAGAGACCAAGAGTGTGTTTAGAGTCAGAATTTAACACCCTGGGTTGTTTTGTTTCTTTCTGTTTTTCAGATCTCTCACATCATCAGAGAAATCAGGCAGTTTCAGCAAACAGCATACAAGATTGACCTGCAACCAAAGGTAAATAAGGACCAAAACTGTAGACCAGTGGAGAGGAACCTTTTTGGCTTGTGACACCTTAAGAGAAGATATGTCTAAAACTACAGTATGTTCTTCAGGAAAAGCTTTAATTTTGTCAAATGTGTTAGTTTTAGGGCTGGGTTTTCAGGGCTGAAACAGTAAAAATGAAACTGTCTCTCTGCAGCCAGACTACTCAAGTCATATATGTCGACATATTGTGATGTCACAAAGTCACTGAATTAAAGGCAGGACTCCTGACGAGGCATTTCAGGAGCAGTGTTTTCTGTGGGAGAGAGGAGCTTTTGTTGGTGTGGACCCTTTTTAACTTCCTTAACTAAAGTTTTTTTACATGCACAAAAACATGTATAAAACACTGAAGGAAAGGGAAAAAAATGAAAAAAAGCACTATAGGCCTGCTTTAAAAAAAAGGAAAATAAACCTGATTCTGTCAAGCACATACACAGTATGTGTTACTGCTTATGTTACTGCAGTATAAAGAGTGCTGCTGATGATGGGTCACAAGCTTCATATAAAGAGGTCACAAACCAAAAAGGTTGGCAACCACTGATGTGGACAAAAAACAATATAGGTCAACATAGCTGTTTTGTATTGTTTAAAAAAAGTGTGAAGATTTGATTTTAGTTGAAAGAACGTTCTTTAAACTTGCCTTTCTTTATTTAATGTCGCAGGTATCCCAGTATCTACTGGATAACAGCTTTGTTCTGGATGAAGAAAGCATGTACGAAGCCTCACTCAGAATTGAGCCGAAAGTGCCCAACTGATGGGGAAGTCGGTCCTCCACGTTATTTTCTCTGTTAATATTACACATCAGTTAATCATCTTTTGTATAGTTGTACATGTTTAAGATATTTGCTCCTCTGTACAGTAGATGTTTAATGACACAAAACCTTTCAGTGTATATTTTTTTTCTTTGTTGCCATGACGCCACCTGCTTTAAGGATTTCTTTTTTATTTCTTTGAGGTATTTCATGCATAATAACAGAGGTCACTTTGGTTGTTCACAGCTGTGCCTTCTTAGTGACCAATGACATTATTTTGCATCATCATACTGTGTCGACTTTGCACTTTCTGAGCACTCGTGCTGCCGGCTGTTGTTCTCTTTGCTTGAGTTTTATCGATAACTGAGTTTCTCTGCAACCAATGTAGCATTGTAAAAAATGTAACTGCATCAAATCAGGTAAAAGAGCAAAGAGAATATAACTGTTGTTAAAGACAAGGAACAATGATCAGTGGAGAAGACAGCGAGATATCTGAAGCATAACTGTCTCAGTGCTTCCCAAACCAAAACAAGGTTCTTCATCTCAACCGTATTTTGCACTGCGGACCATTTTTTTTATTGGTTCTGTCATTGTGGATCGGCCCAATCAGACAAAAAGAGGATGAAAACTATACTTAAAAAACAAAGCCACTAACCTTCTTTGAATAACACGACTTAGTCTACAGCCATGCTACAGCAGTGCTTTGAGCCAAATGCTAACATCAGCATGTTAAAATGCTCAAAATGACAATGCTAACATGCTTATGTTTACCATGTTCACCATCTTTTTTTGGTGTATAAGCATGCTAACATTTGCTAATTACTGCTAAAAACAAAGTCCAGCTGAGGCTGATGGGAATGTGGTTAGTTTTGCAGGTATTTGATCATAAAGAAAAGTATTACACCAGTTTAAATTATGATCTGATGGTGGCTCAAGATCAAATGTCTGAGGATCACCTAAGTTACTATATTTCATCCTGAGAGGGGCTTGAACATCTCTACCAAATTTCATCGCAATCCATCCAATAGTTTTTGAGGCATTTTATTAGAAACCACAAAAGTGAACCTGACGGTGGCACTAGAGGAAAAGTCAGGCAATCATTAAAGTCAGTCGGCCTCATCCTTTGGGGCCATGAACTTGTGCCAAACTTTAGCGCAATCCTTATTGAAATATTTCAATTTGAATCAAAAGGGAGACAAGCTGACAGACCTGCATTACCATCTTTATATCGACACCACTAGCATGGCTACGAACCGTACAGTTTCTTCCCCATTGGCAGCAAATATTACGAAGGCTATTAAGAGTCTACGGGAACCTCCGCTCTACGATACATATTAACCTAAAAAAAAAATAAAAGTGTGTTTTTATTTGCTTTAAAGGAGCAATTTGTGAGATAAGGCCAGAATTTTAGTTGAAAACATTAAAAAAATTAGCTAACATTATCAACAGAGTGTGAAGAAACAACAGTGTTGACGTAAAATCAAAGATGTCTACGTACTAGGAATATCTACTGAAAGTAGCGTGCTAACCAGCTAGCCCCGGCCTGTACAGTCTCATAATACCACTTTCAATCGGCAAGCGGTGATAGTCTGATAGCCCCCATAGATTCATTGGGTAATAAATGAACAAAATAAACTCAGAAAATAAACAAGATATGAAATAGTCTTACTTCTATATTTCTTACTACATAGAAAAATATAACTGTACACCTTCCAGATCCAGTTTCTCGCTATTACTAAGATGAGCGTAACTGCCTTGTTAACTTGTTAGCTACTACCAAGGTCAGCTAGTAACAGGTGATAGCCTATTTTATTGGAGCTACCTTCAAATTCTGGCCGTATACTACAAATTACACCTTTAAAGAGCCCAAACTCACCTCAGACACCTCACTTTAATCAATCTGATCAGTTCTAAGCTGCCCAACAACATACAGCGAATCCTTAAGATTGCTGTGAATTAAGGTGAGAGATTAGTCATTTACTGCAACGCTTAAAATACACCAGTACAGGACAGCAAGTTCTCCCTGTCAAATATCATGTATCTTTTTTTAGTTCATAAAAAAAAGTTCACATACGATGGAAAGTGTTGTATACCTTCAGGTTTGGCGATACTTCTGTAGAGTGAAAGGTTGTTGCTCTTCTGTAATTAAAAGACAATCTGTCCTTTTTGCTGTTCCAGTGATTGTGGAACGTGACTGTATATCACTCTGTTATATGCATTGCTGTTTAAAAACTATGATAAAACATATGTGAATGACCTCTGCCTGCAGCATTCAAACACTATTTTTGTAGTAGTATAAGAGAGAGTGACCTGCTCTTTATATGAACATGGGAAAGTATTTTGTACTTTGTTGTTAACTCACCTCACTGAGATGTGCTGTACATTTTGTACATGCAACCCTGCATATTTCTCAATGTGGAACAGTGTAATCCTTTAAAAAAAAAAGAATTAAATAAAAGAAAAGTTGTATCTCAAGCTTAAACACAAAACGCTACAACAGTGTGGTCCTGAAACCATGACTTAGAGGTAGGAGACAACTTCAAAGTGTTTTGCATTTATACTGTAATCCTGTCTATAACCATTTCTGTTAGCAGGAATATAGTAACGTAGTGCTTATTCTGTGAATATTTGTATGTATTTTTACTATGTATGTACAGTACACTTTTGAAGCTCATATGGCAGGCATGCAACACCTTCACAGACAGAATAATACTATATACTTATACTGTATACACTTATACATGCACATACTCTTATAAGGTATATAAACAAATAAACATTTTGCTGTTAGCAATACCCAGTGGTATGAAAATTATCTTTCAACCCTCATGTTTCCACACCTGAAGAAATATTGCCAGTTTTGTAAGAAAACAAACGAAAAGACACTAAAAGAAAAGATATTATGATGATGATGATGATGATGATGATGATGATGATGATGACGATGATGATGATAATAACAACAAATAAACAAAACATGTGTTTCCCAGTTACCTCTTGCTAATAAATCCATTTTATATCAGGGGCATTTTGTCTCAAGCGTTTTTGTAGATCATCTATCGGTTGACATCGTGCTCGCTCCGTATGAAATAAAATATAATCTGAAAGCATCACCAGCATCTCTCTGTCCTAGCAAGCAATGATGAACCCTTCAGTGGACAAGCATGTAAAATCCTGGCTTTATCTGGAAAAAAACGCTATCATATAAAGAATCCACAATTTTGACAAATGCATAAACTGATGTAAAATGTATAAACATGTTAAAACACATGGTTGGTAGCATATTTTGGGCTGAAATGCGAGTTACTCTCAGGACATCGATCAGAGTTTCACGATATGTGAAGAAAATCACTTATAGGACAGGTGCAGTCAGGGTTTGCTGTTTCTTTACATCTATTTCTGTAAATTTATGATATAAATGTTCTCATTTACACATGAATACATTACTGCCCTTGGGCAAAAAATAAGAATAACGTTGGGCCCCGTTACCCTGCCTCCTTTATTAAAGCTAAGCCTGAGATTCCAACCAGCAGGACTCCTATGCGGAAACACTACCTGGTCCCAGGTTTTCTGTCTGTTAGCTTGAGGCAGTTTGGTTAAATACAATACAACTTTAGGACTGTGTGACCACAATAAAAAACTAAAATTAAAACCAGATTTTGATCAGATCACATTCCCCTCTTCATGGCAGCACAACAAAGCTAATGTGGTCATGCAGCACCAGTTTCATGGCACACTTCCAAAACAAATTTGTAGTTAATCAGATTAAATACAACCAACAAACAGATCATTTGAAGATCATTTGAAGACCTACAAATAGCACCTTTGAAGGCATTTGAAGGATACACTGATAGGACACTGGTGCTTATCCTCCAAACCAAAACATTATTATATTACTCAAACATATCCTTTGTTCCTCTGTCAAAATATTAAAATGTATAATAAAAAGTGCATTTTTTATCTTTATTATTATGTTTTTGTGATGTAGGGTTTGGTAGTATGACTTTTTGGGGATTTATTCATAGAGAGACTTGTCAGTAAACTGGATTAATTAAGGTTTTGTATATTTTGTGCACATTTTGCAGAGTCATTATGAGAATCAAATGACCCCTGGCCTGCTGCAAGCTGTGTGCAGTTTGAGTATTAGCACCTTTGAACCAACTAAGAGAGTTTTGAGGAAGTCTCTTTTCATTTTTCATTTCACATCTCATGTGATCTCAAAACAGTCGACGACGAAAACATTTTGCACATGGATATTATTCTTGACACTGATTGGTTCATTCATTCATGTACTTTTTTTTTTTTTTAGCTGCAGGGGAGTTTTACAGGCGTGACTTGATCTGCTTCACTTCACTCTCACCCGCCGCCTCTGGATCACATCACCTGAAGCTTTGACGAGTGACCATCATGAAGGCTTTGCTTTTAGTTGCTCTCGTGTCAGCAGCTTCAGCTTTATACCTGCGTGAACAAGGTAAACTTCTTCGATCCGTCCGTGCTTCAGAGCCACACTTTTGTACTTTTTGCAGTTTCATTGTTAGTGTTGACTTTCACTTTCATATTCTGTCCTGGCGTCAGATCATTTATTATATAATTCTCTGTTTTTCACACTTTTTTGACCATTTGAATTGTTTTCAGACGAGTTTCACTTCAAAACATGGATGTCACAGGTAGGTTGAGTCTATAATACATATTGTGTAACATGCATGTACAGTATGTGGTTATGAGGAAGTTGCCCGCAAGTGAAACATCAGTGTTAGTTTGTTGCTTAATGTCTCTGAAGTGTGATGCTCACAAGACCACAACATTATAAACTGATCACACCAAATTTATACCCATACTTAATGAAAAAAAAAGTTAACAGCTGTCTCTATCCTCTACAGCACAACAGAGCCTACAGCATACAGGAGTACAGTGAGAGACTCCAGATTTTCACTGAGAACAAGAGGAGGGTCGACAAACACAATGCAGGGAATCACTCTTTCACAAGTAGGATCAGCTTGATATTTCATTTATTCATCTTTTATTTTTAATATACTTTTTACAGAGTAAAATGTGTTGAGTCTGGTTTCATGTCTTCCTGCAGTGGGGCTGAACCAGTTTTCCGACATGACGTTCGCTGAATTTAAAAAGTCTTTCCTCTGGTCTGAGCCACAGGTAATGCCATCCATACAGGAAGTGGTTATGTAGTTGTTAGACATGTTTTGTTTTTGTTTTTTTGACAGTGAGGGTAGTTTTTAACAGATTGCCTTTTCCAGAACTGCTCTGCCACCAAGGGGAACTACCTCAGGAGCAACGGACCAAATCCAGACTCCATCGACTGGAGAAAGAAAGGCAATTATGTGTCGCCTGTGAAGAATCAGGTGAAGTTTAACTGCACAAACATCCACATTTACACACATATTTTATCATTATTTTTACTATTTACAACTGGGCTTTTTACACTTCGTGTACATGTACATGTCGGAACATTTTAGGTGAAAATGATCTCTTGATAAACACTTAAAGTTAAGATAAAGGTTGTTTTTCAGCTTCCAAAGGGAGGCATGATAGAAAAACATTTATAATCAGATCCTGGAATTTTTGCTGTGCATTCACCTCTTCGCCTACAACCTCTCTTTGCATTTTATCTGCCAAAGTACTCACACAACGCCTTTTTGTTTTTGCATTGAAGGGAAGTTGTGGTAGCTGCTGGACTTTTTCCACAACCGGCTGTTTGGAGTCGGTCACCGCCATCAACAAAGGGAAGCTTTTGCTGCTGGTGAGTTTCCTTTTTCACTTCTCTATCAAAACTGCTGATCATGTATGACACAATACAGGTCCTTTGTCATTTGCTGTAATCTTTAACTATTTTTCATATTACTTAGTCAGAACAACAGCTGGTAGACTGCGCTGGGGACTTCAAGAACCATGGATGTAACGGGTGAGAACCAAACGTATATGTAGTTCCCTCTTCTTTTGATCATTTCACTGCAACTGTGTGCATCACTGTTTTTATAACAACATCTTAATTTGTCTTCCAGCGGCCTTCCCAGTCAAGCATTTGAATACATCATGTACAACAAGGGACTGATGACAGAGGAGGACTACCCATACACAGCTTATGTAAATAAATAATTTGCCATCCTACTAAAATGACTTTGAAATGACACATTTGATGGTCTTTGATTTTTACTTTCTTTTAAATTAAAACAGGATGATACTTGTGTGTATAAACCAGAGAAGGCAGCTGCCTTTGTGAAGAGTGTGGTGAACATAACAGCGGTGAGTGAAATTGACGGTCTTTCTTTAAAGGAGACATATTATGCTCATTTTCTGGTTGATCATTTCATTTTGGGTTACTACTAGAATAGGTTTACCTGCTTTAATGCTCCAAAAACGCACCAGTTTTCTCATACTGTCCAGTGCTGCTGCACTGTATTCCCCTCCTGTCTCTTTAAGGCCCCCGCTGCTGAATACCCAGTCTGCTCTGATTGGTCAGCTCACACACGCCTGAGCCAGCACCACTAACAACAACAGAGTAGCTGTGCTAAATCAATTCTTAGTGCCAAACTAGGAATAAATTATGCCAATTAAGCAGTGTTTTCTTGGGCGAGAGGAGCTTCTGTTTGTGCAGACTTTGGGCTTTTTAACTCTCAAGACCTTTTACAACACAAGAACCTATATAACACACTGAAGGAAAGGCAGTCTCCTTTAAGATCTGTGTCTTTATTGAGTGATGTGAGTGATGAAGTATGTCTGTTACAGTACAATGAGAAGGAGATGCAGGATGCGGTCGCCACACGCAATCCAGTCAGTTTCGCCTTTGAGGTGACCGATGACTTCATGCTATACACCCAGGGCGTGTACACCAGGTGAGGAGAGCTCACGGAAATATTGTCATTTATTGTTCTTGAAAATGTATTTCTCTGTCACTTTTTATGCTTTTTTATACTTATACTTAAATTATGATAAATAAGCATGACTGTGATGGTACTTAACACAACATATACAAAGGTACATTGCATTTTAGCGGATATACACTATGTTTAAGGTTAATAATAGGTTTAGGTTTAGGAAATCACATCATTGTTTAGTTTTTTAATATCATGTTTTTTCTGTGCACTGTGCCTTTAAAGCACACATTCACATGCTGTTTGTGCAGGTGAACTTGGTGGATTGAAAGTGGTTTAGTTCCTCATTCTTTATCAAGCAGTCATGTGTTTATAGCTAGATTTAACTTCCATCTCTTCCTCCTTTCAGCACTCATTGCCACAAAACCACAGACAAGGTGAACCATGCTGTGTTAGCAGTCGGGTATGGAGAGGAGAACGGCTCCCCTTACTGGATAGTGAAGAACTCATGGGGAACCGGCTGGGGGATTAATGGGTAATTCTTCTGTTTAATCACATCCTGGAAAATATTACCAAATGTATATTAACTAGAGAAAGATAATAACGATGCTCTCCTCTTACAGATACTTCCTCATTGAACGCGGGAAGAACATGTGTGGACTCGCTGCCTGCTCGTCTTTCCCGGAGGTGTGATTTCTGCATGACTGCACACTACAAAAGGGATGAAAAGGGAACACAACTCAAACTATTTTTGGGACTTTTTTATTATTATACAAGGTGATTTTTACATAATCAGTATCCTACTGTGCCTTTATGTCCAGTGAGATTTTGCACAATGGAATAAGCACTATGATTGGCTGGATCATAGTCATATCCAGATAAATCAGTACATCTGAATGATCACTGAAACAGCAATGGTTCGATTCATTGTGGTTACATTCACAAATAAAATCTATAAAATCTGTTTTTTGAGTCTGTCATTACAGTATACTGCAGCTGTCTGCAAGATGCCCAAATATGACGGCTATACTAGTAATAATGATTAAGGGAGGTATAATCCAAGATGACATATTCTTACCTATGATAACACAAAACTACTGTAGAAAGATAGGCACACATCTGTCATGTGTTCATTAAACTGCAAACATAAAATATAAATTGCTTTTCATTCAGGATTAGGACAGGACCTGCCTCGAATTCTGAAAAAACTGAAGTAGCGCAACTTTTCCAGTCCTTTTCAAGTCCATCTCCAAGAATTATATTAGGTTAAATAGTTTTTCAATTGTGTTTCATGGAGGTTGGAACATGTTTTATCTTCTTACAGGCCTATCTGTGGCAGTCTCCCACTATTTTAGGAGCCATCCAATTACGTCAAAGTCATGGCCCCTCAAGAGGCTCCAGTGGTTGAAACTATGTCTAGAAACAGTGGTGGAAAGTAACAAAGTAATTTTGGGGTACTTTTCAACTACTTTAAACTTCTACTCCACTGAAATTCAGAGGTAAATATTGTACTTTTTATTCCACTACATTTAGTTACTAGTTTACTAATACAATAACTCACTAATACTTATAAATAATTATATATATATAATTATTATATTATAATACATGTAATATTAGAGTGTAGATTAAGAAAAAAACATTATTGATCCATGAGGGGAAATTCACAAGTTTTCTAGCAGATAAAGAAAAAGTAGTTAAAACACTTTTATCAGCTCCAACATGAAAGCGATGAACACATTATGCATTCATAATTACAATTTAATGATATAATACACGTTATTCTGAAATATGCAATTCTGCAGGATCATTAATCTTATCGTTATTTTTAAGTATATTTAGATACAAACATTTTTGTACTTAAGTAAATATTTAGATTCATTTTACTTGTAACAAAGTCGGTGGTATTACTTGTACTTGCTGCCTACAATATCTTCTTCCACCTCTGTCTAGAAAGATTAACTAACTCTTTATGAGTTAAACTTTACTTGCATTAATAGTACACTGAATTGATCATGACAGGGATTAGGCTAAATTGAATTATGTTTATTTCTTCGATTACAGAGGTGCAGGCAGTATATGTCATCACAAAACCACATTTCCCAGAATCCTCCTTCCCCCTCATCCTCAGCCAATAAGGAGGCAGCTTATTGAACGGGCGCTAAATCTGTTGTCTGTGTATCTCACGGGGGACTCCAGGAGAGAGCAAGCTTACTGGTAACAACTAGTAGTTTAGACGGTGGAAGTTTAATGAACTTTCATGAAATACGACCCAGCGGCGAGACAAACTCAGTGCGAGTCGTCGGCAACTTGTCTTATCCCGTGTCGCGAGCAATGCTGAAGAAACTGGCCGCCTCTTCGTGAACTGAGCTGGGGACTGTAAAGCTAGCAAACACCCGCTAGCTCAGCTCCTTACCAACAATGTCTGGTCTTCCACAAAATAATTTGAAGGAGCAGCTGGCGAGGCACAGCAATGCTGCTCAAAGCAGGCTGTCTCTGGCTAAACCCAAAACGGGGTAAGTCACGCTACAGTTGGGAAATAACGCGAGCTAACAGCTAGCTTTGAGCTGTCAGCTGTGCTAATGGGTCAACACTTAGCTGCATTAGCCACGTTAGCTTTGTCAGAGATGATGGGTCACTTACATACAGATAGAACAAGTGTCAGTTCATTATGAAGACAGTCAATCTTTCGTGTAATATAAAACATTTTATATTGATGTACCTGGTGGAGGTCATACAGATTATAGTATATTGGTTTACTGTGTGACAGTTTAACATGTTTTTGTCAATAAAAGCTGCACTATAGAGCCCATAAGATGTAATTAATGCAGCCATTACAACATGTCTCTGTACAACTAATGTTTGCAGTGTTTGCTACTAGGGCTTGACCGATATGGCTTTTTCAGGGCCGATACCGATTATTAGAAATCAAGGAGACTGACAAAAAATGGAGAGGGTAAAGCAGATTATAAATAAACAACTCAGGGAAAGCTTAATGATGAAACTTGGGGAAAGTAATTAGTTAATTACGCTCCACATTGATTTTACATTGGGTGCTGCACCTAAGCCTTCCAGTGGTAGGGAAAATCTAAGCTGCCATGTTTTTCCGGCATGAAGATACAATGTAAAACAGCACAAAAGTAATCTTTGAATGGTCTTGATGCCCTTGCTTTTAATGGTCAAATTATGTCTTCAAAATCTCATGCTTTTTGTTTTTTGTTTATTTTTCAGGGCCTTTTGTTTCAAAAAGAAGTCCTCATCTGGTACGACCAAGGTGGAAATCCCAACCAAGGTAATCAGCTCTAATGTTTTGGCAAACAGGAATGTCAATGTCCCTAAGAGCAGTTTAGTGACTGAATCTCCTTTGACATTTTCAAACAAGCTTGAGAGACCTCAAAAATCCAAAATCAACAGCTTCTTCAATGTCAGTTCAAAAGGCAAGTCGGACTCCATCAGCCTAGCAGGTGACTGTGCTGCTGCAAGCCAAACTCCTTCAGCCGTGTCCGCTATTAAGGCGACTACAGCTTCAACTAAATCTGACAACCAGTTTACTAGTGGTACACGAGGCAGTTCCTGTCTGGATGCATCTCTCGGATTTCCGCTGGACGACTGGGATGATTTTGATGACTTTGAAATGCCTGTCAAAACAAAAAATGACTCATTCAGTTCAGAAAAAACTGGGAAGAGCAACAACCCTGTGCCATCTCCTGGTGGAGAAAAAACACAATTAGCTGGAAAGAATGGTCTTTCAATAAGTGAACAATCTTGTATGAAAACGGATGAACTGGACCACAAAGCTGCAATTTCACCAGGACCTAGTTTGAATCAGGATGCAGCAGAGAGTGAACTTGAGGATTCTCCAGTTAAAACCACCAGAAGAAGACGTCGTCCTCCTCCTCCTCTTCCTCCTCCGAAATCTGTCTTCAGTGATAGCGAAGAGGACAACGATGTTGAGTTTGAGCCTTTTAAAGGAACAGCAGGTAAGAAGCTGTTTGTATTTTTAATTTGTACATTGTATGGCAGAAATGGGGCAGGAAAGCTTTGAACAGGCTATATCTCTTTGCCTTTTTAGACAATAAGAAAACATGGATTGACCCAAAGGTAATAGAGCTTGATGACAACACAGAGCCTGAAGATGAGCTTGATTACATTCCCCCTTCTCCGATCCCTGATGAGATCTCCTCTGCATTGGAGATGAGGTCAGTTCCTTAAATGTATTTTGTGTTTCACAGTCAGTCACTTTACAATATTAACTATGATCTACAGAATGTGATCAGTCGGACACAGATTTGAGCTGTGCTGATCATCACAGTTAACATATCTAATTGTGCTTTATTGCTTTTCATTCAAACTTTGTGAACAGAAAGCTACATAACAATGTTTTTTTTGTGGCTATGAATACATTAATAAATCTAAAGAAAAGGTACCAGTGAGATACACATTACTTTTGATAGAACAGTGGTTATAGTTGGTACATTTATGTTGCCATGGTATCATAGCAATGTCTGCCCTCTCAAGTGCATATGCTTGTTTTGACCTGGATATTGATCGACTTGAAGTCCAAAGAGAATTTTAAAAAAGGAAACGGGATACAACTTTTCTTTTTATTTCATACAGATCTAAATCAGCTGCTACTGAAAACAAAGACAGTCCTGTGCAATCAAAGGGACCTGTCACAACACCACATGAACCCTCTGATCATCACTCGAAAGACAAAACAAGTGGGTGTTATGTCCTTTTTCTAAATTTTCCAGACTGGTGCCCATTTTAGTCATCAAATTAGGACTCAGATCTTTGTCCCTGTTCATTAATTACCTTGTTTCTTTCCTCTGATCACGTCACAGATGAGCAACTCTTAAGTATCATGGAGTCCATTTGTGCTCTGGTGGATTCCATCCCTGAACATGAGCTAATAGGTCTGTCTTGTGGAAATGAGCTTTTGCTGAAGAGGGCTCAAAGGTGTGTACATTTGAGTGGAAAATGGCTTCGTTATTATTAATGATATTTAATTATACCTCCGTGTGATTGCAATCGTCTCCTTTTCTCACGCAGGAAGAGGATTATTGCAACTGGTGGTGGCAGTTTAATGAGGATGCAGCAGCCAGATAGCACTGTGCTTTCTGAACCCAGCTTTAAAGATAAAGCTTCTTTTAGCTGTGATACATCTAGTTTGATGTCGTCCAGCTACTCTGTGTCCATGGACTCCAAGAATCCTCCTCAAATAAGGAGATCCTCGGCCTTCTCCATGGACTATGACTCTGATCACTCTGACAGTATTATTAATGTGAAACCTTCGCACAGTGATCATAGCAGGACAGCACATGAGGAAAGTGAAATTATCTGTGACTCTCCAAATCCATGTTTTAATTTCTCAAAGAAATCAAGTGGAGACTTGGACGGTTCGGATCTATTCTTCTCAGCCAAGAAGTCAGAGACTGTTGTTCAGAGTAAATCTAAAACCTCAGCTGTAGAGCCAGATGACTTTTACGATGACGACTTTGACATTGACGACTTAAATGACTCGGACATCCCAGATTACTTTGAGGAAACCCCAACAGTGTCCCGACACAACTCCAGCACAGTGACTACAACGGTGAAAGAGGGGGGACCAAGCAAGTCTTCATGGGAGAGGAAACCAACAACACCAGTGTCTGCACCTAAACCTTCAAAGATCAGCTCTCCAGGTAAGTCAGCACAACGTGGAATAATCTAATCCTGTAAACCAAGAAAACCCTGCAAAAAGATAACTGAATAGGACAGCAATAAAAGATGGGTAGTGAAAATACATTTTTTTTTAGAAATAAAATTATGAAATATTATAGATAAATTGATTTATATTAAAAAGACAAAATCAAATACAATGACCAACTGTAAAATGTTGATAAAACAAAAACCTGTTTTGACATTTTATCGACCAGTCATCGATTTATTGGGGGAAAAAATTAATTGGGAGACTGAACTTTATTGAAAATAATCAGCCCTAGCTATAATTCAGTCCCAAATGAGTGTGAATACTGAGTAGTCTGTGTTTAACCCTCAGCAAGTGTGAATCTGAAATGATAAATACAGTAAATGATAATTTATGGATTAGATTGATAGTCTTCTGGTGCGTTTTACTGACTCAGTTTTAATGTGTTATATTGCAGAACCCACCTTCAGAAACCCAGCCCATGATCGCTTCAGAGGGTTCAGCTTCCCCTACTCACAGGAGATGATGAAGATCTTCCACAAACGTTTTGGTCTTCATCAGTTCAGGTTCAATCAATTAGAAGCAATTAATGCAGCGCTTCAGGGAGAGGACACGTTTATTTTGATGCCCACAGGTAAGTAGTGACCAAAACAGCACTTTATCTTGGTAATGTGAGAATAGATATAGGATGTCAACGGCAGTCAATATGTCCACACTTCTCTGTAACTGATGCATTTCTAGGTGGTGGTAAGAGCCTGTGTTACCAGCTGCCTGCCTGCGTGGCTCCAGGAGTCACTGTGGTCATCTCGCCACTCAAATCACTCATTGTAGACCAGGTCCAGAAACTCACTACACTGGATGTAAGTGTGTTTGTAGTCTATGAAGATGTTGTTATAATGTGTGTGATACTCGGAAAGTGTAGTGATTACTTTGTAATGTCCCACATTTCAGATCCCTGCAACAAGCCTGTCTGGTGAAAAAAGTGACAGTGAAGCAGGAAGGATCTACATGCAGCTCTCAAGGAAAGACCCCATCATTAAACTGCTTTATGTCACTCCTGAAAAGGTGAGAAATGAGTGAGGTACACTCTAAATGTGTTTTCAAGTTAGCTGTAACTGATTTTTTTACTCATGACTGATGCATCTTCTCCCCAAGGTGAGCGCAAGTAACAGGCTGATCTCCGCCCTGCACAACCTGTACGAGCGAGGCCTTCTGGCCCGGTTTGTCATAGATGAGGCCCATTGTGTCAGTCAGGTGTGTTCCTCTGCTTCATACACAGTCTGCAGTATGCATTATTTTCAACACCCATCGTGAATAATCTTGGTGCCTTAAATCTTTCAGTGGGGCCACGATTTCCGCCCAGACTACAAACGGTTGCATGAACTGCGTCAGAAGTTCCCCAACGTGGCGATGATGGCCCTGACAGCCACCGCCACCCCCCGTGTTCAGAAAGACATCCTCCACCAGCTAAATATGACTCGGCCGCAGGTGTACGTGCTCCATCCCAGTCACTCTGACTCTGATTTTTAAATGAGTTCTGTTTCAATATTTTTGAGCTCAAACAGCTAAAAGCTGCATGTTTTCCATCCAATATATTTTCAGGTTTACCATGAGCTTCAACAGGACAAACCTGAAGTATGCTGTGTTGCCCAAGAAACCCAAAAAGGTGGACGAGGACTGCATCAGCTGGATCAAGAAGCACTATCCACGTAAATAATTCAGAAGTGCTTTTTTGTAGTGCTGGTTATTTTCAGAAAGCTGCCGTGACTGTTGTGTTGAAAACTCATCTCAAATTTGTATGTGAACGCAGTCTGAGGTCTGTCATATCTGAGTACTGTTGAAGGGACAGTGGATTATATTCTATTTCAATTCGCTGCCTCATGCCAAAACGATGTTGCTTTTTCTTGAGCTTGTATCAAAAATAATTTTAAAACCAACGTTTTTGTCAAATGATTAATTGCTTTTTTATGTAGCTTTGTAATTGATGAAAAAGGACAATGTTTCTAATTAACCTGCTTGTCTGCATTTTTTCAGGTGACTCTGGCATCGTTTACTGTCTGTCCCGTAATGACTGTGACTCCATGGCTGAGAGTCTGCAGAGAGCAGGGCTGTTAGCTTTGTCGTATCACGCAGGCTTGAAGGACGGTGACAGAGAATATGTGCAGACCAAGTGGATCAATCAGGACGGCTGCCAGGTGAGGATGCTGATATTATATGAAGATAACTAATAGTTGGTTGCGGTATTGGATAAATAAAAATATAAGGTAATGTTTTGCAAACCTGTAGCTTTTTGAAGGATTTAAAGCAAACATTGCTCCTGTTTCACCGTTTCCTTTGTCTGCCAGGTCATCTGTGCCACCATCGCCTTTGGCATGGGCATCGACAAGCCTGACGTGCGCTATGTGATCCACGCCAGTCTGCCAAAGTCAGTGGAGGGTTACTATCAGGAGTCTGGGAGAGCTGGCAGAGACGGAGAGATTTCTCACTGTATTCTCTTCTACTCCTACGCCGACGTGCAACGCATCAAGAGGATCATCAGCAGTATGTGGCAAAAATATGCACATAAAATTTACGAGCAGTTTTTGTTTGGCATTTTTATTAATGTATGTCTCTCTATAAGGGATGTTCCTAATGCATAATTAAGTTTATACTTGGACTAGTCGACTAAAAGTAAGAAAACATGCAGAAAACCGTTTAATGTATAAGCTTAAACTTCGTCCTAAAATTATTGCGTTAATTATTAGAGCCATTTGAAAGCGTTAATCATTCTTCAATAACAAAATCCTATTTTAAAATCTGCTGGTACCCTAGTGGCTTTTGGCTGCCAAAATCTTAGGCCCAACAGGTAACCAGCTTTGTTAATATTGGTAACAGATGCTTGTTTTTTTATAAAGCAATATATGACGTTTCAGTGCAAATTATGTTAGAATGTAGATGTGATCATCAGTAAAATTTAAATGACTTTCTAGTGCTGACTAGTGAGGGTAGCAGCGTTACTTTCGAAGTGTCTAACTGTAAATATTAGTCATGTTGACTCAAAATGTTTTTTGTTTTTTTTTCCTCTCCTCACAGTGGACAGAGAAGGTGACAGACAGGCCAAGGCAACACATTTCAACAACCTCCACAGCATGGTGCACTTCTGTGAGAACATGATGGAGTGCAGAAGAATTCAGCTACTTGCGTACTTTGGGGAGCTGAAGTTCAACAAAAGCTTCTGTAAGGACCACTCAGACGTCAGCTGTGACAACTGCTCCAAACCCAACGTAGGAATCATTTCTCATCATTTTCTTTCCGTATTCATCACGAACTTAAAACCTACCTGGCGGTTTCTAATTGATCTGGGAATTTTCCTGTGTGCAGCAATACAAGATGAGAAATGTTACCGATGATGTGAAGAAGATTGTGAGGTTTGTCCAGGAGAACTGCGAGAAAGTTGGAGGGGGTTTCCGCAAGACACCTCAGCAAAATAGACTGACACTGAACATGCTGGTGGATATCTTCTTAGGTAAAGTTCATGTACTGAAAAGGCTATTTTGCAACTATAAATCTTGCCTGTGAATAGTCTTAATGTGGGGAATCCTTCTTTCTCTCAGGGTCTAAATCTGCCAAGGTTCAGACAGGAATGTTTGGGATGGGAGGAGCTTACTCGAGGCATAATGCTGACCGTCTCTTCAAAAAACTGGTTCTTGATAACATCCTGGTGGAGGATCTCTACATCACTAACGGTGGCCAAGCTGTGTCTTACATCTCTGCTGGACCCAAAACTATGAACGTGCTCAATGGACACATGCAGGTAACGTGACGTACACTGACTGACGTACAGCATGAACAGTTGGAAAGCTCAAATTTATTGTTTAGATATTAATCAAAGCATTAAACACTGACTGGTATTCGTCACATTGCAGGTGGACTTCTACGAGACAGAGAGTGCATCTAGCATCAGGAAACACAAAGCTGCTGTGTCCAAGAACGTCACCCAGAGAGAGGAGAAGGTTCAGGAGTGTCTGAAGGAGCTGACAGATCTGTGCAAGCAGCTGGGGAAAGCTTTTGGCGTTCACTATTTTAACATCTTCTCCACCACCACCTTGAAGAAGATAGCTGGTAATTTTACTCTTTTAAAAGCCACAGCAGCTCATGCGATACAGCTAGTATTTTTATAACTTGTGAATCTTTCTATTTCACATGAACAGAGAAGCTTTCTCCTGACCCTGAAGTCCTGCTACAAATTGATGGTGTGACTGAAGACAAACTGGAGAAGTATGGAGCTGAATTCATTCAGGTCCTGAATAAGTACTCTCCGTGGCAGATGACTGGTAAGAGACCTAAGTGAAGATTCTGCATATTTAATATTTTTCCTTTTTATATCCTGCACATTGTGGTATTAATCCTACATTGTCTCTGTAGCTGAAGAGCCGACTGACAATGGTGGAGACGGGTGGATAGATACGACTGCAGGCCGCGCACGGATAGATTATGATGATGACGACGATGACGCAGAGTCCTCCACCTACTTCGGTGGAGGTGGACGGGGACGGGGACGGGGACAGAAGAGAAAGAAAGCTGCTTTCTTCCAGTATTCCAAGAAGAAGAAAGGAAATTACAACTCTAAAGGGTTAGTAGTGTCTGTCTCACATTTTATTAACTAGTTTGGGATTGCATAGCTGAAACTTATCCTCACTTTCCTCTGTCTTTATCCGTGGTGGTGTTGGGGATTCAGTCGTGGCTACAGCAGCAATAAATCGTGGACGTCGTCCAGCTCCGGCTCCAGGGGCGGATCAAAAGCTGCAGGCCGGGGGTCCAGGAGCTCAGCAGGAGATGCATCAGCAGGCAGGAGACCGGGCTTCATGTCCATCCCGACCCCTCAGACCAACAACAGACCCTTCTTAAAGCCGACCTATTCTCATCTGGGTTAGTCCCGTTTCCTGGATGAAAACCACTTATCCACTACATTTACAAACCAGTTGATGTAAGTAAGTGTATATTTATGTTCTGTACAGGATGATATTATTTGTACATTGGCTGTAGAATGTGTTTTTCTGTCTTGTCTGTCTTCTGATGTCCATGTTAGTTTTTATAATAAAGACAAATTGAAATTTTATCCATGATTACTGCTTCAACTGATCTAGCTGTACTTCTGTTGTACCACAAAGCCACATGGAGCCACATCACATTTTTATTCAATGTTTATTTCAAGTTTGAATAGTTTTATTTAATGGCACCAGTTACAAGGGACTACTGGAGAGAAACAATATTTTATACTGACTTGTACAGAAGGTTACCTACAGTACAAACATGGGTTCGGAATGGATCAGACTGAACAAGAACTGGATTTTGGCACATGGATTTATATATATTTATATACTCATATATATAACGTAATTAAACAGCAATCTTCAATCCCAGGATAGAGCGATGCAGACTACGTAACACACCACCAGACATGGATATGCGTATACACTTATTGACGTGTATTGGCGTGTGAGGGTCTGTCTACTGGGAGCTGACAGAGGGGCAAAAAGCAGATCGAGATGTCTTCGCTCATGACTAGTTTCATCCGTCAACCCCTCGTTTTTCACATGCATCCACATTAATGTGACGGATTTGGGCCAGGAATTAGCTAATTGCATATAAATCACTTGATTTCAATCAACTTAATTGGTTATTTTATTCTTTTTTCATCACATAAATATTGACAAAAACCTTTAAAAAAAAATGCTAGCTTTTAAAAAATCTTGATTATGTCGTATTTAAATTGGTTTCAGGGACTTTTCTTACTTTTTTTTTACTTTTACTTAAGATGTCTAACTGACGATGAGTGCTAAAAATATGTAAGTAAACACAGGGGATGGACAAAAAAACAAAAACACCTCACAGTACAAGAACACCACAAAATACAACCCCAGAAATGACCCTCAACATCTTTTTGACACCGCTTTAGGAAAAATATAACTTCAAAGTTTTTGTTGTTTGGTTGGAATTGGATTATACCAAGTGGGTGTTTCTGTTCTTGAGTAAATCCCCTGTGTATTAAATTTAAGAATTGATGCGTCATCTTGCAAATGCACCGCATCGTATTTGCACGGCTGCACCTTCACTGCTGCTTTTCAGGGACGGACACGCTGTTCTTTAACTGCTAATCAAAAGTCACACATCTGGCCAGAAAACTGTAGCCATCTCCCATGAGGTAAAAGAACTGTAAAATATGTAAACATGACACAGCAAACTGAACTGTAAAAATTAAAGTCAAGTCTGTCACAGGAAACACGCCTGTAAAGACAAATTAAGACAGATTTTGGGGCTACAAACAGTTTCGGACAGAGATGAACACTTTTTTTCTCTCTCGACCTGGGAGATTTAAGGATGGAGTAGACTGTAGTACAGTTGTTGTTTTTCGGATATTGTGTCTTTCCATTCCTTCCTCGTTGCAACTTTGGTAAACTGCAGAGTTAGGATCCAGGCACAAGGAACAATCTGTCACTTAACAATGAAACAGCAAAGAAAACAGCAGAACAAACATCCACACAAGAGGTCTCTAAGGAAAATGGGGATTTCTTTTATATATATGTATATATATATATATATATATATATATATATATATATATATATATATATATATGTATATATATATATATATATATATATATATATATATATATATATATATATATATATTATATATATATATATATATATATTATATATATATATATATATATATATATATATATATATATATATATATATATGTATATATATATATATATATATGTATATATATATATATATATATGTATATATATATATATATATATATATGTATATATATATATATATATATATATATATATATATATATATATATATATATATATATATATATATATATATATATATATATATATATATATATATATATATATATATATATATATATATAATATATATATATATATATACATATATATATATATATATATACATATATATATATATATATATACTATATATATATATATATATATATATATACATATATATATATATATATACATATATATATATATATATATATATATATACATATATATATATATATATACTATATATATACTATATATATATATATAT